>NC_139634.1:11059455-11091955 GCF_964638095.1 Poromitra crassiceps
CGTAGGCCCGTAGGGGGAGATCATCTGGACTTGCAGTGTATATTATCCACGCCTCACAGCACCAGCCACATCATCCTCTCCACAGAACCCGACATATTGAAAGGCATTTCTTACCCCCATCGCGTTGGGCTCAGCAGCCTTTAAAGACTTCCCAAACCTGTTTTTTGATCGACCGCCTCTACACCATTAGATTTAACCTGTAGAGCTCCTTGTACTAATCAGCAGGGGAATTGTTATGGCTACAAATGCACCTGGTGATGCGGACCTTGTTTATTTTTTGTTAAACCAGTTTCTTGTTTGTCTTCAGACGGGAGGTCCACGTGTTCTGTGATGCCTCCGAGCAGGCGGTATGGTTTGGTGCATATCTCAGAACGGAGGGTCCCGGTGGGGAGGTGGAGGTGGCCTTCCTCACTGCATGAGTCTAGAGTGCCTCCAAAGAAGCAACAGTCTATCCCACGCCTGGAGCTAAAAAGTAATGTTTTGTGGGCGTTCCCACACAGACCGACATTCGCCATGTGCCAGTATTAGTGGATGAGCTAACCACAGTCCTTGTTGAACTTTTATGTTTTCAAATTGTGTATTTTTCTTCTTGACCAACAATATGGGTGACCGTTCAAGCTCAGGGTGGGATTTCAGTTTGGCTGCAGCATTTCTGTTTAAAAAAAAGTTTGACAAGTTGAGCCACAAAAAATAGGGTAGACTTGTTATCTGTAGTGATCTGTGGGTGAGGCCTCACGCCTGTGTAGAAAAGGATTTGCTAGGAGTGTTGAGTTGGCCTGTATGATTGTTGAGATTGGCTAGGAGTGTTGAGTTGGCCTGTATGATTGGTTGAGATTGGCTAGGAGTCACCAAGCTGCCTTTCTGAATGAAAACATCTTAAAAACTCCAATTGTTGGAAGAGGAACTGCAAGGTCAAAGGCGTGACAAGTCTTCCATCGTGACAGGAGTGGGGCCATTATCATGCAGCATCCATGGATATCCTACTCTCTGCCTGCTTTCCACGTGTTTTTAATTTAATTCTCTCTTTCTGAAATGTATGCTCCTTTAATTGTTCACACTTTTAATCCCCCCTTTTATATTGGCTTCTCCTATTTTCACTAGTTTTTATATATATTTTTTTTTCTATTCATGTTTTATTGTGTGCTGTATGTGATCATGCTGTAAGTCGCTTTGGATAAAGGCATCTGCTAAATACCAATAAAGTAAAGTAAAGTAAAGTAAAGTAAATTGAGTTATTTACTCTGTAGGTAAGTTTGACAAGTGGAGCCACAAAAACTAGTGTTACATCCTGGTGAAGTTACATCCTGGTGTCCTAGCTGAATGAAAACCTCTCCAAAACTCCAAATGTTGGAGCACCAGCATGACTCTGAGATGACGGCTGAATGACACTTGCAGTGAGGTGATGTACGTAATAGAGTACACGAACAGATTCAACGGAAACATCCATGTACGTTCATAATTGTTTTGAAGCAAACCAGGAAAGGAATAGAACGTTAGACGGAAGGCTTGGAAAGGTTATGACTGATATGTTATGACTGAGGGCGAGAACACGCTGTGCCAATTTGACCTCCTCGGGCTGCTGTAAGCGTCAGGAGCTTGAGGAACAGAAGAGGAGCTGCTGGTTTAAAGGGGTGAGAAGTCTTCCGTGGTGACAGGAAGTGGGCCCATTATCACGCAGCAGCCATGGATATTAAATGGAGTTATTTCTGCCACGTCCAGCTGGCAGCAGGAGATAAGGGCTGTTTGCCTCTGAACCTATGAACTTCTCCAGCATCACTTGGAACCTGTCGCCGCAACGCTAATTGAAGTATGCACCTTCAGCACAGTAACGCACCAAAGCCACTGTAGCCTCCTGAGATGAGTGGATGGCAGATTTCAAGTCAAACGGAAGCGTTCCCGGGGCACTACAGAGGATCAGGCGTGGAGCGTGGAGGAGATTGAAATTAGCGAGCGCTTGAGACTGGGCTTTTTGTTGTTGTTGAAAAAGATTAAAGACAATGGAGTGGTTTTTTTTATTGTTATGCTTTGAGGAAATCTCTGGCATATGCATACTTACTCATGCATGAACAGCAAGCAGCAAAACAGTTTCCTGTCTCTATCACACACACACACACGCACGCACGCACGCACACGCACACACACACACACACACACACCAGTCTCATGGCAGATGCCCCTGGTGTAGTCTCAGATTTATAGGAGCTTTTAAGAACTCGTCATCTATGTCATTGTGATTTGCAGCGATGCTGCTGTTACAGGTCGCTCTGCGGTGGAGGAAGACTGAACCTATTATGCGCACAAGCAGCTGCCTTCAAACACATCACACATGCAAACACACTGCACCTGAAAAACCTGTCTTGTCTTTGCTGAAGCAAATCATCATCATCTTGGCAGGAGAGATATACAAGGAAATGGCTTTATGTTTTCTCATGTGGAGGCATGTTCAAATGCAAACTGGTTCATCTGCTCTGCATGAGTTGCATCTTTCAACGGTTTGGTATCACATCACTGATGATGAGATCATCACCATTTCAACAGCCCAAGTTTGGCACTGATGACATCATCACTGATGACATCATCCCCGTTATCTATTCTTGATTGACCATTCCAATCCCGACTGAATGCATGACTCACCCCAAAAAGCCTTCTCTTGACCACGCGCTGCGCAGGCTGCGCACGTGGTACAAAATGATTGTCTCAATCAAAGCATGAGTTGACCATGTATGTCCATTACAGACATGCATGGCCCATGGGCTACAGGTAGGTAACACATTAGAGTCCTGCATGTTCGGGCCCGAGCCCGATGTGAGCCCTACGGCTTGTCAGAATTTCAGGCCCGAGCCCACACCCCCAACCCTTATGTGTTTGATCAATTGTGAATAGCCTAAGCCTATCAAATCAACACTATACAAAAAACTACATTTGAAAAACTTTGAACACCACAATATGTCAGTTCAAACATTAAAAGACAAAACAAAACAAAAAAACAAAACCGGCCCCCCTCGGGGTCGGGGGAATGCAGGGCTCTATAATACATTATTGCTAATGTTCCTGTATCATATTTGTCAGGATAGTTTAGCCAGTTGACACAACTTTTGTAGTCTTTTTGCCACTCAGTCAGTAGAGCTATAATGTTCTCTCTCGCCGGTTTGTAAAACACATTTCAAAATGTGGATGTAGAGTCAGTCCCCTTTCTTCAACAGCCATGGGTCCTTTCTTCAACAGCCATGGGTCCAGGTAGAGTCAGTCCCCTTTCTTCAACAGCCATGGGTCCAGGTAGAGTCAGTCCCCTTTCTTCAACAGCCATGGGTCCGGACAAGAACTTGACAGTCCCATTTGCTGCAGCATCTCTGCACGGCTGTGCAATATCCACACATGCACCACCGGTCACTGTTAGCGCGAGCCTCTCCAGACATCTGTCTCACTGACTCTTCCCCTGGGGTAGTCTGGCTACTGACTCTTCCCCTGGGGTAGTCTGGCTACTGACTCTTCCCCTGGGGTAGTAGTCTGGCTACTGACTCTTCCCCTGGGGTAGTCTGGCTACTGACTCTTCCCCTGGGGTAGTCTGGCTACTGACTCCTACCCTGGGGTAGTCTGGCTACTGACTCTTCCCCTGGGGTAGTCTGGCTTGGTGGATGTTGGCTACTTTGATGTGATTTTTGGCTGGCTGCCTCGCTCAATGCTGTGTTACTTCTTTCAAAATCCCTAGAACAACGAAGCCATCCAGCGAGCAGAATGCTAAGTTTATGACGGACATCTGCTGATGTTGTATAATTCCACAGCAACATTTCCCCCAACACTATTTTGGAAAGGTCAGGGCATCATCTGTTCATGCACCACCCACGAGGATAGTGATTTGCGCTATCCAAGATAAATCTTCTGCACTGGTTCAGCACAAACTGCTAAGTGAGACTGCCACTGCAGGGATTTGCTTGGCGCATGGTGGCAGCTCATTATCCTCTTTGCAAAATCTTCTGCTAAGTGTATTGTGCTTCATACAAGAATGACTTCACAATAGACTGATAAAATGCGGTTGAATGTGGCAAATGTGGCATTATTCTTCTGTGATAGCGCAGCTTTTTGGAAATAAGCATAATTCACCAGCTAAATGGCTAATTTGCTAGCATGTGCACTCCCACTTTTTGTGCATTATTTATTTTTATTTATATTATATATTATATATTATAATATATTTATATTATATTATATTATATATTTATATTTTATTTTTTTCCAGATTTGTTTATCCCAGTTTTATCCCCCATTAGTGCTAATTTTAATTTATTTATCCTGGTTGCTGCTCCACCCTCTGCCGATCTGGGGAGAGCCGAAACTGACTCCATGCTTCCTCCGAGACATGGGCAGTAGCCAGCCGCTTCTTTTCACCTGACAGGGGAAGCTTCACCGGTAGGACATAGCACGTGGGAGGATCACGCTATTCCAACGAGTTCCCCTCCCTCCGAACAGGCACCCCTAATGACCAGAGGAGGCATCACATCAGCAACCAGGATATTGCATGTTTTGGTGAAGGGGTTCCTATATGAAGGAAACCCCCAGGGGGCACAGGGAGAACATGCAAACCCCACACAGAAAGGCCCTTTTTGACGACCCCACCCGGGCGGTGGGCACTCGAGGACATGCGGACGGGCACGCACTCCTTCAGCGCTCACAGCGTCCCAGGTGGGAATCGAACCCAGGACCTTCTAGCTGTGTTTTTGTTTTCAAAAGCATGGTAGGATTCATGTTGCAATTTTGATGTGAAAAATCCTGAAATCCAGAGACTTTTATTGTCCACTCAATGGAAATTTGTGTTTGGCGTCACAGATTTCTGGCTTCATAGACTTACACTTAAAAAACTTCCTCTGCCATGGGTTGGTATTTACAGTAAAAAAAATGGACGGAGTCACAATTGAGAACCAAAGTGAACGTCACTTCCTGCCTTTCTCTGTCTACCAGCATCTGAAAAAAGATGAATGGTGGAGAACAGAGCGATATGTTACTTGTTTTGATCCCATTTGAATTACGCCACGGGGTACACATGTACATTTTGTCAATTTAAAAGATAACTATGCATGTCAAGAAATTTGCAGTGTCTCTGGTGTGTGTGCTGTCTCTGGGGGTTCCATGTAATCTTGCTGGCTGTAGTAACTACTTTTGTGAGCTTGCCTTTGCTCCTATAGCCCCTGAATTTCCCCTAAGGTCCAGGTCTACTGATCCCTAACTGTCTGTCATGTTGCCAATTTCCAGGCCCAGTGAACTGTATCCATCTCTTTGACTGGCTCAACTCTCACACTGTACGGACATGGATCCACGCTATATTCAGGCCACATTAGTACGGAGGGTTGGCACAGCAGCCTCAGGCTACTAATGGAGAAAGATCAAGACATCCAGTGGTTCAATTAATTAATTGGCAGTAATTAAGCAGTAAGCACATTTTCAAAGTGGAGAAGTAGCATTGATGTGTTCATACTGATGATGATGACAGTAATGATGATGATGATGATGATGATGATGATGTCAATGATGATGGTGATGACAATAACAACAATAATAATAATACAATTACTGCATGGCAACAGTCATTTCTTAAGAAGAAATTACCTCAGCCTCAATCTGGGCACCCGAGTATACCAGTCTGACGACTAAAGCTGAAAACATGCTTGCCGACGGCAGCTATACCTACCTGTATATACTCGAACGTCAGCTTGACGAGGGGGTCGCAGCAAGATGGGTAAATTGTGTGATTTCACTAGGAGTTCAATGATAGAAAGAAGTTAGCCCAAGGAGAATGTATCTTATCTCATCTCATATATAAAATTGAGTAAGTGCTATCTGTCTGCGATTTTGGTGACGTTTTTGGTGACGTTTTTGATCCCACATTGTGAGTTTGTGATGATTTTGGTCAGTAATGATGTCACTGATGATGTCACAATGTGTATGACATCATCAGTGATGTCACTCGAGCACTCGACGATGTCAACAGTGATGGTCACTCAAGCAATGGTGATGATGTAGCTGATGATGTCATAAACTGGAAGTGAAGTCTATTATGCAATGTCCGCGGGCTCTACTTTTCTCTCACTACTCACTACTCACTCACTCACTGACCGAAGTTGCGCAATTGTGCGCTGAGTGATGTCAGTCATCAACTCTACACCAGAAACCCAGAAATATCAGCCATCTGTCCCAGAGTCTTGTCACAGATTTGCCCCAGCCTTACAAACATAAACATTTACCTCCTATTGAACACAGTGGGATTGTTTCCTTCAAAAACAGTGCTGCTTTTAATGTAACGAGGTATTGTATCCTTTTTGTTTGCTGTTGTGTTTCTTCGTTTCCTGAGTTCTTGATTTCTTTTAACAGCCTCTAGGTCATTTGGAAGTCTCTGTTCACTATAGGCTTTAACCTTCACTTCCTGCTGTCATGCTGGGAAGATAGCTATCAAAGGAAACAGTTTAGTTTTTAATTTCCAATCCACTAACCACCCCAAACTGATCTTCTGCTCTCTAAAAGCAGCAATTACAGCCAATGCCTTCTGCGTTTTAATAGCATTAACTGTTCCCTATACTCAGCTCAACTCTGGGATTGGGGGCCTCTGGTATCTGTTTGTTTGTTGTGATTTGGAACGTAAAATGATTTGAGTGTCCCTGCACATCAAGCATCTTATGTGAGGGTTGTGTGTCATTTAATTGAATTTTCACTTACAGACTGAGTCAGATGTTGGGTTTTGCTGTTTGAAGTGCAGGGCAAAGGCTAAGCCTTGGGATAGGCTCTTGTGAAACAGACAAAGCCAAGTCAAGGTTGAGGATTTGCTTCGGAGCAGCAGGCACGGCTATACGGTTAGCAAGGCTAGTCCATGCTAGAAGAAGGACGGGATTAGGAGCTAAATCTTAGAGTCTAATGATCGTCAGTCAGGTCTGTTGTGCGGTAAGAGTTTGGGCCCAGGCACCATTATACTTCCTCGGTATGTCATCAAAACCAGTATGGGGCTTATTAAGCTTCTCCGTTGAATTCTCGCCCATAGGCCTGTTTCCTCATCTTCCTCTGCATTGTGATAAAGTGCAGATAAAAGGCTGTAAGTGTTGCAGCGCACCCTCCTGACCTTGATAAGGCGACCAGCCTCCTGCCATGATGAGAGGCTAGGGGGAATTTATACATCAGCTTATCTAAACAGCCGACTGACTGCACTGCCGACACACACAGAGAGAGAGAGAGAGAGAGAGAGAGAGATGTGCATGTGAGTGTGCATATGTTACTAAACGCATATCTTCAAAAGAGGTTTTCTCTCCCTGGGATTATACTGTATTCTTTTGAAGAATAGCTTTTCCATGCTGGGTGAGACTACATAACAGGGGGTAACTGCCACTGAGGAGAGGAAGGAAGATCTGCCTATTAAACATTGTGTTTACTTCTAGACAAGACTGTCAGCCACTCTGGTGGCTGACAATTATAATTCCTATATATTCCTAGAAATCCGTCTATGAATTATTATTGGACTGCAGGCATCTATTAGATGAATGCTATCTTTTTTTCCCACAAGAGTAACGAATAGAAAGGACTGTCATCATGGTATGACAAAACAACCACACAACAAAGATCAGTAGAAGATGACTTACTCAAGGGACAAAGTGGAACATAATAAACACGACCATGACAGTTTTGTGTGTGTGTCTGTGTGTGTGTGTGTCTGTGTGTGTGTGTGTGTGTGTGTGTGTGTGTGTGTGTGTGTGTGTGTGTGTGCGCGTGTGCGTGTGTGTGTGTGCGCGTGTGCGTGTGTGTGGTTTACATGTGCGATTGCGCTTTGTTCATTCCGGTGCTTACATGTTGTCGTTATCTGTGCCTTATGTCAGAGAGATGTCTCACCTCTCACCCTTCTATTCACGTTGCCGTGGTAAGCCACACGGCAGACGGCAAACCGGAAGTTCATTGTTTATTCTTGTCTAGTGAATAAGCAAGACATTTTCTATCAGTAAAATATGTAATGCCAAATTTAGATTTGTCTGGGCTATAATGCCCTGCTTGCCTATTCATTTAAAGTCATTTAAAAATCATATTTCAAAATTTTAAACTTAACCCTCATACATGATGAATTCACACTTAAAACCTATTCCACATTGTGAACTGAAATGAAACATTGAAAATCACATTGAAAGTCACAATGGTATTCATTGGTTTTATTGTCAGTGCACATTGATTGGTTGGCAACAAGAGGGCAATTTACTGTTCACTGACCAACCATGGCTTTTTTTAGGCCACAACATGAATGCAGCATAATATATATAAGATATATATATTTGCATAGGTCTGGGGGCGGGGCTGCCCTGGCTCGCATTCAACATGTTTGTTTCTGTTTGTGGGCGTGTCTAACACAGTATCGCCTATCGCGCTGGACTTTAATTTCAGCATGGAAATCACAGAGACAGAGAAACACAGAGGACACAGCACAAACGTAGCGAACAACAACAGAACAACCTAAAACACGGTATTTAAACATTGACAGTAAATAATATTAATGTTGTTTGTGTGTCTGATGCGCGTTCTTGTCGACTCGCAACGAGATGCGTGTGTTTGAGGAAGTACTTCTATCAGCCAGGCAGAGGCGACAGTGCTGCCTTCGGGTGCTACGGCCAGGCTCGGAAAGCTGACCGCTCATGCTCTGCTCTGGAAATCTCAACAAAACGGAGCCTGGTACAGACTGTTTTTTTGTAGCTGTTTATTTTAGGAAGCGACCAGCACAGCTCCTGCGTAGAATACACAGGATAACATGCACATTAGGCATGTCTTAGCTTATTAACAATAACAAGTTAACAACAAATCATGTTTGATGAATGACTAAACCTTAAATTAACACATAATAATAACAAGGCTAAAGTGTACTTTTTAAATTACCCCTGTCTTTGTTTATTAGTTTATTTATATATTTAATATTATACAATACACCAGTCATATAGTGGATGTGTCTGACTCTGAATCAGTCTGATTTTTTTTTTCTTTTTTTTTCCCCCTACCCAGCCACTGACCTCACCACATGTCACTGTGATGACGAATATATAAAGTGGAACCTGGGCTCTTAACTCAGAGGAAGAAGACTCAATAGATGGATGAATGGTTTAGCTGTAAAGCTAACGTTAGCAGTGAAGCTATTGGAGCTTTGACGGATACGGTTTGTCAGTTCAGGAGGAAAACTTCCTGTTCCTGTGTGAAAATGAAAATGTCTAAAGTCCAGAAGCTGAGAGCGGTGGTGAAGCAGCGCCTAACTGTGGCTGTTGGAGACATATTTGGGCTGTTTGAAAGAACAATAGCAGAGTATGAGGAAGAAGCTGCTCGTTCGAAAGAGGAGATCGACCGACAACGACAACTGCTGGACGCTGTGCGGTTACACAGAGAAGCCTTGCCTCCAGACCTCCAGCAGCTGTTGGTCATTAAAGAAGAGGTTACCGCTGAGCAGCAGGTGTGGAGCCCCAGTTTGCACCAGCTCTCACATATTAAAGAGGAACAGGAAGAAGTCTGTATCAGTCAGGAGGGAGAGCAGCTTCAGGAGGACCCAGAGCCCCCAGACATTACAGAGGAACAGGAGGAACTCTGGACCAGTCAGGAGGGAGAGCAGCTTCAGGAGGACCCAGAGCCCCCAGACATTAAAGAGGAACAGGAGGAACTCTGGACCAGTCAGGAGGGAGAGCAGCTTCAGGAGGACCCAGAGCCCCCAGACATTAAAGAGGAACAGGAGGAACTCTGGACCAGTCAGGAGGGAGAGCAGCTTCAGGAGGACCCAGAGCCCCCAGACATTAAAGAGGAACAGGAGGAACTCTGGACCAGTCAGGAGGGAGAGCAGCTTCAGGAGGACCCAGAGCCCCCAGACATTAAAGAGGAACAGGAGGAACTCTGGACCAGTCAGGAGGGAGAGCAGCTTCAGGAGGACCCAGAGCCCCCAGACATTAAAGAGGAACAGGAGGAACTCTGGACCAGTCAGGAGGGAGAGCAGCTTCAGGAGGACCCAGAGCCCCTAGACATTAAAGAGGAACAGGAGGAACTCTGGACCAGTCAGGAGGGAGAGCAGCTTCAGGAGGACCCAGAACCCCCGGACATTAAAGAGGAACAGGAGGAACTCTGGACCAGTCAGGAGCGAGAGCAGCTTCAAGGGCCAGTGGAGGCTGATATCACCAGGTTCTCATTCTCTGTTGTCCCTGTGAGGAGTGAATATGATGAAGAGAAACCTCAGTCCTCACAGCTTCATCAAAGCCAAACTGAGAACAGAGAGGCAGAGCCTCTAGCCAGCTGCTCAACTGCACAGACAAAAACAAAAGCCGATGGAGAGGACTGTGGAGTATCAGAACCAGCCAGGAACTTATATCATGTATACCAGTACTTATATCCAGTTAGTAATTCACATGCAACTAGTGATGACAAGACTTCAGACGCTTCTGAGACTGAAGACAATGATGACGGCGCATGGATGGAAACTAGTGAACCTCACTCAGGTTTAGACTCACAGAAAAACAGTGAAGTTCTTGGGAAGAAACACTTTA
Organism: Poromitra crassiceps; assembly: GCF_964638095.1. Classification (NCBI taxonomy): domain Eukaryota; kingdom Metazoa; phylum Chordata; class Actinopteri; order Beryciformes; family Melamphaidae; genus Poromitra; species Poromitra crassiceps. The sequence continues at coordinate 11,069,982 of NC_139634.1, forward strand.
GCTGCTCAGTTTGTGCTAAAATATTTGGTAATGAAGCACACTTGAAGACACACATGATAGTCCACACAGGCAATAAACAATTTGATTGCTCTCTCTGTGGTAAAGGTTTTGGTCGTAACGCACACTTGAAGACACACATGATAGTCCACACAGGCAATAAACAATTTGATTGCTCAGTCTGTGGTAAAGGTTTTAGTCGTAAAGGAAACTTGAAGACACACATGATAGTCCACACAGGCTATAAACAATTTCATTGCTCTGTCTGTGGTAAAGATTTTGGTCGTAATGCAGAATTGAAGACACACATGATAGTCCACACAGGCGAGAAACAATTTAATTGCTCTGTCTGTGGTAAAGGTTTTGGTCGTAACACAAACTTGAAGACACACATGATAGTCCACACAGGCTATAAACAATTTAATTGCTCTGTCTGTGGTAAAGATTTTGGTCATAAGACAGGCTTGAATAGACACATGATAGCCCACACAGGTGAGAAACAATTTAATTGCTCTGTCTGTGGTAAAGGTTTTGGTCATGACAGTGACTTGAAGAGACACATGATAGCCCACACAGGTGAGAAACAATTTAATTGCTCACTCTGTGGTAAAGGTTTTGGTCATAAACAGGTCTTGAAGACACACATGATAGTCCACACAGGCGATAAACAATTTCATTGCTCTGTCTGTGGTAAAGGTTTTGGTCGTAATTCAGCCTTGAAGACCCACATGCTAGTCCACACAGACAATAAACCATTTAATTGCTCAGTCTGTGGTAAAGGTTTGAGTCATCCCAGAGATTTGAAGAGACACATGATAATCCACACAGGTGAGAAACAATTTAATTGCTCAGTCTGTGGTAAAGGTTTTGGTCGTAAAGAAACCTTGAAGAGGCACATGATAGTCCACACAGGTGAGAAACAATTTAATTGCTCACTCTGTGGTAAAGGTTTTGGTCATAAACAGGTCTTGAAGGCACACATGATATTCCACACAGGTGAGAAACGATTTAATTGCTCGGTCTGTGGTAAAGGTTTTGGTCGTAATGCAGATGTGAAGTCACACATGATAGTCCACACAGGTGAGAAACAATTTAATTGCTCTGTCTGTGGTAAATGTTTTGGTCGTAACGCAGAATTGAAGAGACACACGATAGTCCACACAGGTGAGAAAACAATTTAATTGCTCAGTCTGTGGTAAAGGTTTTGGTGAAAAAGGAGACTTGAAGACACATGATAGTCCACACATGAGATAAACAATTTCATTGCTCAGTCTGTGGTAAAAGTTTTGGTCAAAAACAACACTTGAAGACACATGATAGTTCACACAGGAGATACACAATTTAAATGATTTTTCAATGGTCAGTCTGTGGTTTTCTTTCTATTTCTTTTCTTTATTATTATTTTTTTCTATTTCTATTACTGTTTTTTCTTTCTTGTCTTTAATGGGAATGAGTTGCATTATGTTTTGTTTCTTGTCTACATTGAAAACTTTAAAATAAAATATACAAAAAAATAAAGGACACTTGAAGAGACACATGCAATTCCACACAGGAGAGGAAACAATTTAATTGCTCAGTCTGTGGTAATTATTATTCAGGGTTCCCACAGCATAGAAAACCTGGAAAAGTCATGGGATTTCAAAATCTTGTTTTCAAGGCATGGAAAAGTCATGGAATTAGTCAAATGCTTGAAAGCTTAGGAGAAGTCATGACATCTTGTTGTGTGTAATTAAATTGTTGCAGTACTCTTCCCATGGATAACCTTCCATGTAATTTAACACAATGGCAAATTTAATCTCTGTAGCTGTTGACGTAACATAGCTCTAATATGTGCTGATTTTAGTGCTTCTTGTGTTTTATATTCATATTTTTATGGAAAATTCCTGTTTTAGTTCCTAAAGTCACGAGACTCCTTAACATACACAAATAGTGTAGTAGCCGTACTGTACCGTACTGTAGCTGCTACCATTACGTATGTCTAATGTTTAATGTATGTTTAATAAGGTATATGCTATTTGCACCTGTATGTCAAATACGTCGAATTTAAAATGTTTAAGCACGTCTAAAGTATGCACATGACATGTGCACCTATGTGCAGGGAATATGCCACTGTCTCTGACTTGTCTTATCACTATACTGCCTTATTGCTTGTTGTGTCTCTTGTTGTTTTTGCACTCATATGCCCTGTTATATTTGTACTATGCTGTAAACGCACAAGAATTTCACACGTGATACTTGTACCATGGAGTGACAATAAAAATCTTGAATCTTGAATCTTGAAAGTTCCTCCACCTTTACATAGTATCTGGCTCATACTGTGACATCATTTAGTATTTGGTTTGGTAATCAATTATCTCATAGCATTACTGTAGTTACATGGATCATAATATTCCACAATATTCAATTAAACAATTAATAAAGGTCATTCGATATTTACAAAACAATTGATCCACTCAAAATTATTAAGATAAACTTTCAACAAATAAGCCACAATTAAACACCCCTGCCACTTTACCAGATTTGGTAAAGTGGGAACCCCCTCAAATATGTATGAGACTAAAATATTTCCAAAACTATGAAGGACATGTTGTTGAGCTAGCTAACCGATAATGTTACTACCTCACTTCTACTACTACTTACTAGCACTGTTTCATGTTATGTTACGGTGGGTTTATGGTCCAGTGCAGGCTATGAATGGAGTCTGGATCGGAATGTGGATCAGCAACAACAGTCCCATATCCGATTATGTGAATGACGTCATATCGGCACCCGACACCAATATCCTGATACCGATATCCCATCCCTACTAAAAAACAATATAAAGAGCAGCTGTGTCCTATTTGTCCATAGTAATAATTTCAGGTATTGATTCAGAGTCACCGCCTTACATTACATGGAACTTCTATTATCGATCCTTGAAAAGGAAAAATCCTTTTGAAATGTTATCCATGAAAATGTGTAGGAACTCTGCTTTATATTATGCACTGTATTCATGTAATAAATATAGAAATGTCAATTACTGTGTATGATAATCTGCAAGAGAAATAAAGAAAAACACAAAAATCTGTTATAATGATCATCTGTTTTAAGTGATCCGTTTTTTGATTTTAGTGAACTTGGACAGGAATCCATATTCATGTGAAAACAGTTGTATGTTTGTTATGTGTTGCACATGTTCTGACACCAGAATGAATCGCCCATGTGGAAACAAACTGGACTGAACAGCCATCAGTACCCCCCCCCCCCCCCTTACTTCAGATGGCGTGATCTAGAAAATCCAAAATTTGAAGATCATTTGACCAAAAGATGCATTTGGCCTCCTCTTGAACCTGCTAGCCGACAGTAAAACAAGGCGAACTATGACAGCAGGAAATAGTGAGATGACTCCTATTAAGAAATTCATAATCTTGGTGTGTGTCAGCCTCATTACTCACTGTCAACCAACAAATGATTCAGCAGGGCTATGCATAATTCATATGGGGATCTTAAGCCAGGAGAGCCCGCAAAGACAGGAGACACATACAATCACAGATACAATGTTTCTTCTCCACAACCACCAAGGATCCTCGTCACCTCTGTGACCAAAGCCGAGCATGCCACAGCCGTTAGATGTAGGACTTGACCAATGGTTTGTAATGTGGAAAACATCTCCGAGTGAGACAAACAGACAATATAGAATGTGCAGAGAGTCATTACCTCAACAAGAAATGTTCCATTTGGTAGCATAAAATGAATAAAATGCACATGTTTATGAGTCTCCAGTACATTACTGAACACTTATTAGCTATTGCTACATTTTGCCCCCACACCCCCACCCTGCTTTACACCCCACTAGGTGTATTAATATGAGAAGAATGACTTCAGGGCCTTGGGGGGTATTGTAATTAAACCAGCATTACTCAATGAGAAATGTATGGCTTCTGACGGTACAGTAAGCATGAGGAAGGACAAGGGCAAGAATATATATATATATATATATATACACATATACATATATATACACATATACATATATATACACATATATATATACACACACACATATCTATATATACACACAAATATATATATATATACATACATACATACACAGTGTTTCCCCTACCATTCTACAGGCCTCGTGGGCCAACAGCGCTCTTAAAAAATGAATTTGTTCCCCCCCCCCCTGCTCTTCCCAAAATTTCAATAAACCTTTATGGCATGTTATTACAATACAACAATACTGGTGTTGACAGTGGACAGTAATAGAAGATGCCAAATCATTCAAAACAATAAGGATTTTGCTTTTAGGAGCATCGTGCCAGCGTGCAGCGCTGTTCCAAAACGTGTCAACGTGTGTCGTTGCCTGGGAAACGCACATCCCATAATACAACTGTTCCCATCGCATCCCATAATAGTATGATGATACTTGGGATGCCATTGCCAACATAGATGCGAACAGGTTAGCTACAGTAAAGGTTTAGCATCGCTAGCGAGGGCCCCCACCGTTGCGGTCGGGGTATGTTTCGAAATCCCTCCAGGCCTGAACATCTTTCTAGGGGAATCACTGATATATATATATGTATATATATATATATATTGTGTGTTGTGCACGTCCATGATGTACAGAAATACGCAGGAAATATTTTACATTCCTGCGACAAAGCAAAGCATCTCAAGGCACACGCCACGGCGCATATTTTTTACCCATCATGTCCAAATAAGCAGCCGACAGTCATCTGTCACTTTAAAGGCGGGGGTGGGCCATAACTATAAAAGCTTGTGGTGGGAGGATGGAAGAAAAGGTAACGCGTATAAGAATGAGCTTGTGGAGAGGAGATAGCCGGGGAATCTATCCCATCTGCTCTCAGCAGGCCTCTGTAATAACCAGCTCTCTCAGCTATTATCACAGCACATGATGCAATGAGCCCAAGACTGTTTGCTTGTGTCAGTTTGATGTGTTTGTTTTTTTACCGCTTCAAGATACGGCCAATGAAAGATTCCTGGCTCCGTGCACGCCGGCTAAGATGTCTGCTTTTTGTAACGCTCCGTGCCAGCATGTGAATTAGGACGTTCTCTTTTTGTCAGCTGAAGGGGGGGGGGGGGGGGGTTTGCCTGATTTGTGTGTGTGTGTGTGTGTGTGTGTGTGTGTGTGTGTGTGTGTGTGTGTGTGTGTTTGTGTGTTGAATAGCAACATTGCACTCCTAATTACAGATAGATACACAGGAATGAGACAAGGGAAGGAGATAGCATCAGCTTATAGTGTTACAGGGTGGATTGTAGTGTGTGTGTGTGTGTGTGTGTGTGTGTGCGTGCGTGCGTGTGTGTGTGTGTGTGTGTGTGTGTTTGTGCATGTGTCTGCACGCGAAAGCAATGCACATTCTTCACTCGTTTTTTTGCCTTTGCTATTGTCTCAGATGACAGTGACTTATGCATTCAATATTTCTGTGAATATGAGATGCATTGCCTTCATCCCCCCCCTCTCTCGGCTCTCATATATTCTTCTCCTGGTTGTACGGTGATGCCTGGCTGTCCTCCGAGGCCCACTGAGCTTATCCCTCTGTAGTTAGGAGTGCTCATCCCAGCTGCAGCAATGACACCAACACCCGAGAGGAATGGCGCGGAAACACACACACACCTCTACACACACACACACACCTACACACCTACACACACACACCTACACACACACACCTACACACGCACACCTACACACACACACCTACACACACACACACCCTCCAACAGCTGAAAAGACCTGCAATTGCCACAGATCTAAAACCAATTAGATATGACGTGCGAAACGAACGAGGCTTTTGCACGAACCATCATTCAGAAACGGGCCCTTGAAAATTCCATCGGAGACACATTGAAACCCGCGCCGCTCCTTTTCTCTCGATTTCGCCCTTTCTCTCCATCCCTCTTTCCCCCCCTTTCGCTCATCAGACGCCGCCATCTTTTTTTTCTTTTTTCTTAAGCGCGCCTCTTGCAACCGAATCTCATCTTTACATCACGAGGGCCCTATTCATCTTGTGATCAGCCGGCATGTCTGGAAGCGGAGATCGATGACACAGCGGAGCGTTGTGAAGGGGAGAATGGGGGGATGATGAGGAGAAACAAACTGCAGGATGAGTTAGGGAAGATTAGAGGAAGTAGGTGGAAAGGCAGGTGCGCTAAAGAGAAAATGAAAAACAAGTGGGGGGAAGATAAGGACATGGAGAAATTGTCGGATGAGGAGGAGGGAGAAGGGTGGGGTGGGGGGGGGGGGGGGGGGCTATAAGGAAGACACAGTGGGGGGAGGGGCAGATGTAGTGATCAGCGACCCTGCTTCGGGGCCTGCAGTCCACGCGCCATTAAGACTCATCTGCATAATGTTCCTGCTGGCCTCATTAAAGACGAGCAGAGGTGCTGGCAACACTCTGCCAGGTGATAGCATCACTGTGATAGCATCTCCTCCTCCTCCCCCCCCCCCTCTCCTTACTCCAGGTGATAGCATCTCCTCCTCCTCCCCCCCCCCCTCTCCTTACTCCAGGTGATAGCATCTCCTCCTCCTCCCCCCCCCTCTCCTTACTCCAGGTGATAGCATCTCCTCCCCCTCCCCCCCCCCTCTCCTTACTCCAGGTGATAGCATCTCCTCCCCCTCCCCCCCCCCTCTCCTTACTCCAGGTGATAGCATCTCCTCCTCCTCCCCCCCCCTCTCCTTACTCCAGGTGATAGCATCTCCTCCTCCTCCCCCCCTCTCCTTACTCCAGGTGATAGCATCTCCTCCTCCTCCCCCCCCCTCTCCTTACTCCAGGTGATAGCATCTCCTCCCCCTCCCCCCCCCTCTCCTTACTCCAGGTGATAGCATCTCCTCCCCCTCCCCCCCCCTCTCCTTACTCCAGGTGATAGCATCTCCTCCTCCCCCCCCCTCTCCTTACTCCAGGTGATAACATCTCCTCCTCCTCCCCCCCCCTCTCCTTACTCCAGGTGATAACATCTCCTCCCCCCCCCTCTCCTTACTCCAGGTGATAACATCTCCTCCCCCCCCCCCTCTCCTTACTCCAGGTGATAACATCTCCTCCCCCCCCCCTCTCCTTACTCCAGGTGATAGCATCTCCTCCTCCCCCCCCTCTCCTTACTCCAGGTGATAGCATCTCCTCCTCCCCCCCCCCTCTCCTTACTCCAGGTGATAGCATCTCCTCCTCCTCTCCCCCCCCCTCTCCTTACTCCAGGTGATAGCATCTCCTCCTCCCCCCCCCCCTCTCCTTACTCCAGGTGATAGCATCTCCTCCTCCTCCCCCCCCCTCTCCTTACTCCAGGTGATAGCATCTCCTCCTCCCCCCCCCCTCTCCTTACTCCAGGTGATAGCATCTCCTCCTCCTCCCCCCCCCCTCTCCTTACTCCAGGTGATAGCATCTCCTCCCCTCCCCCCCCCCTCTCCTTACTCCAGGTGATAGCATCTCCTCCTCCTCCCCCCCCCTCTCCTTACTCCAGGTGATAGCATCTCCTCCCCCCCCCCCCTCTCCTTACTCCAGGTGATAGCATCTCCTCCTCCCCCCCCCTCTCCTTACTCCAGGTGATAACATCACTGTGATAGCATCTCCTCCCCTCCCCCCCCCTCTCCTTACTCCAGGTGATAGCATCACTGTGATAGCATCTCCTCCCCCTCCCCCCCCCTCTCCTTACTCCAGGTGATAGCATCTCCTCCTCCTCCCCCCCCCCTCTCCTTACTCCAGGTGATAGCATCTCCTCCTCCCCCCCCCTCTCCTTACTCCAGGTGATAGCATCTCCTCCTCCCCCCCCCTCTCCTTACTCCAGGTGATAACATCACTGTGATAGCATCTCCTCCACCTCCCCCCCCCTCTCCTTACTCCAGGTGATAGCATCACTGTGATAGCATCTCCTCCCCCTCCCCCCCCCCTCTCCTTACTCCAGGTGATAACATCTCCTCCTCCCCCCCCCCCTCTCCTTACTCCAGGTGATAGCATCCCCCCCCCCTCTCCTTACTCCAGGTGATAGCATCCCCCCCCCCTCTCCTTACTCCAGGTGATAGCATCTCCTCCTCCTCCCCCCTCTCCTTACTCCAGGTGATAGCATCTCCTCCTCCTCCCCCCCTCTCCTTACTCCAGGTGATAGCATCTCCTCCTCCCCCCCCCCTCTCCTTACTCCAGGTGATAGCATCTCCTCCTCCTCCCCCCTCTCCTTACTCCAGGTGATAGCATCCCCCCCCTCTCCTTACTCCAGGTGATAGCATCTCCTCCCCCCCCCCCCTCTCCTTACTCCAGGTGATAACATCTCCTCCTCCTCCCCCCCCCTCTCCTTACTCCAGGTGATAGCATCTCCTCCCCTCCCCCCCCCTCTCCTTACTCCAGGTGATAGCATCTCCTCCTCCTCCCCCCCCCCTCTCCTTACTCCAGGTGATAGCATCTCCTCCTCCCCCCCCCTCTCCTTACTCCAGGTGATAGCATCTCCTCCTCCCCCCCCCCCTCTCCTTACTCCAGGTGATAACATCACTGTGATAGCATCTCCTCCCCCTCCCCCCCCCTCTCCTTACTCCAGGTGATAGCATCACTGTGATAGCATCTCCTCCCCCTCCCCCCCCTCTCCTTACTCCAGGTGATAGCATCTCCTCCTCCTCCCCCCCCCCTCTCCTTACTCCAGGTGATAGCATCTCCTCCTCCCCCCCCCTCTCCTTACTCCAGGTGATCGCATCTCCTCCTCCCCCCCCCTCTCCTTACTCCAGGTGATAACATCACTGTGATAGCATCTCCTCCCCCTCCCCCCCCTCTCCTTACTCCAGGTGATAGCATCACTGTGATAGCATCTCCTCCCCCTCCCCCCCCTCTCCTTACTCCAGGTGATAACATCTCCTCCTCCCCCCCCCTCTCCTTACTCCAGGTGATAGCATCCCCCCCCCCTCTCCTTACTCCAGGTGATAGCATCCCCCCCCCCCCTCTCCTTACTCCAGGTGATAGCATCTCCTCCTCCTCCCCCCCTCTCCTTACTCCAGGTGATAGCATCTCCTCCTCCTCCCCCCCTCTCCTTACTCCAGGTGATAGCATCTCCTCCTCCCCCCCCCCTCTCCTTACTCCAGGTGATAGCATCTCCTCCTCCTCCCCCCCTCTCCTTACTCCAGGTGATAGCACCCCCCCCCCTCTCCTTACTCCAGGTGATAGCATCCCCCCCCCCCTCTCCTTACTCCAGGTGATAGCATCTCCGCCTCCTCCCCCCCCTCTCCTTACTCCAGGTGATAACATCTCCTCCTCCCCCCCCCCCTCTCCTTACTCCAGGTGATAGCATCTCCTCTCCCCCCCCCCTCCTTACTCCAGGTGATAGCATCTCCTCCTCCTCCCCCCCTCTCCTTACTCCAGGTGATAGCATCTCCTCCTCCTCCCCCCCTCTCCTTACTCCAGGTGATAGCATCTCCTCCTCCCCCCCCCTCTCCTTACTCCAGGTGATAGCATCTCCTCCTCCTCCCCCCCTCTCCTTACTCCAGGTGATAGCACCCCCCCCCTCTCCTTACTCCAGGTGATAGCATCCCCCCCCCCTCTCCTTACTCCAGGTGATAGCATCTCCGCCTCCTCCCCCCCCTCTCCTTACTCCAGGTGATAACATCTCCTCCTCCCCCCCCCCCTCTCCTTACTCCAGGTGATAGCATCTCCTCTCCCCCCCCCCTCCTTACTCCAGGTGATAGCATCTCCTCCTCCTCCCCCCCCCCTCTCCTTACTCCAGGTGATAGCATCTCCTCTCCCCCCCCCCCCTCCTTACTCCAGGTGATAGCATCTCCTCCTCCTCCCCCCCTCTCCTTACTCCAGGTGATAGCATCCCCCCCCCCCTCTCCTTACTCCAGGTGATAGCATCTCCGCCTCCTCCCCCCCCTCTCCTTACTCCAGGTGATAACATCTCCTCCTCCCCCCCCCTCTCCTTACTCCAGGTGATAGCATCTCCTCTCCCCCCCCCCTCCTTACTCCAGGTGATAGCATCTCCTCCTCCCCCCCCCCCCTCCTTACTCCAGGTGATAACATCTCCTCCTCTCCCCCCCTCTCCTTACTCCAGGTGATAACATCTCCTCCTCTCCCCCCCTCTCCTTACTCCAGGTGATAGCATCTCCTCCTCCTCCCCCCCCCTCTCCTTACTCCAGGTGATAGCATCTCCTCCTCTCCCCCCCTCTCCTTACTCCAGGTGATAGCATCTCCTCCTCTCCCCCCCCGCTCCTTACTCCAGGTGATAGCATCTCCTCCTCCCCCCCCCCCCCTCTCCTTACTCCAGGTGATAACATCTCCTCCTCCTCCCCCCCCCCCCCCTCCTTACTCCAGGTGATAGCATCTCCTCCCCCCCCCCCCTCTCCTTACTCCAGGTGATAGCATCTCCTCCTCCTCCCCCCCCCCTCTCCTTACTCCAGGTGATAGCATCTCCTCCTCCCCCCCCTCTCCTCCTCCTCTCTCTCCTTATTTCAGCGCTCCCTCTCTCTGCCCCTCCTTGCGTCCGACCTTCCCTCCCTCTTTACATTGAAAATGCATAGGAGAGATAACGAGAACACCCGACAGTCTGCAGCCCTCATCTCCACCTCTCATCCATCATGGAGGTGTGATGTTCCCACCCTCCTGTCCATCTCCGACACGCGCCATGACGTGTTGGAACGTGTCGCACCCCACTGGCATATATTCATTCTTAAATCTCCACTCACTCCCGTCTGTACGTCAACCGCAATGTAGCGCCGTGCACATCTTTCTGTAGGAGGAACTGAAGGGATTGCATCTCGCTTTTTCCTCTCGCTCTCCTCCTATTAGACGTAACGGACTGTGACTCTGCAGCAATGGCGGCAGAGTCGTCGTAGGGCGGACGACGACGAAGGCCCTGTAGCACGTTGGGGAAATCGGCTTCCAGATGTGAGCACCCACCAATAGAAATCCCTGATTCCCAACAGGAGAGATCAATCAAACTCGCACCCAATCACATCCATCACATCTGCCTTGTTGTTGATTTGCTTCAGTCTCTTGACTCGTCGGAGGACAAATAGTTGCAATCTACATGCACAGCTAATGTGGCCCTCTCCTCTCCTCTCCACTCCTCGCCCACAGCACCTCCTCGCCTGTCGAGAGGCTAGAGAGGCAGCGCAGCATGGCTTCTGCTCCTTTTTTCTATCACACACTCCATTTGGTTTCTCCATCTCCTGTGCTTCTCTCCCCTCTCTCTCTCCCCTCTCTCTCTCCCCTCTCTTCCTCTCCTCCTCTCCCCCCCCCCTTCTCCCTTCGTTCTGCCTCCAATCTGGTTGCCCTCCCCTCTCTATCTCTGACAGCTGTTGTTGCTTTGCTGTGTTTGCAGCCTACGCCTTATCTGGCCGTGAATTCATTTAGCAGCCATTAGACGCCTCTCTGCAGACCCTGCCCGGAGCTCCGTAAGCAGGGAAGCCATTTAAACGGCATAATTCATAACGCGGGGAGCGGCAGATGGAGAGGTAACGCGCTCAATCCTGCTGTCAACCGTGTGAGAGGAGAGACAAATGGCCGCTCATTAACATTCATATCAACGTATGGAAAAAGTGTTGTCATTTCCATAGGAACCACGAGAGCGACTGCATTTCTGCACATCAAAGTTATTCCCCCCGAGCGGAACGACACGTTCCACAGGATTTGCGCTTAAAACGAAGGGTCTTATTTTCGTACTCCCTGCTGCCTACAGTACGTGTGTATATGCAAATTTCACTTATAATTTCTTAAACCTTTTATCAAACTTTCCCTTGGATGGCTGCTCCCCATGCTTGCCATCAGCACATTTCAGTAGTAGTCACCTTTCCAGGTCTTGGAATCCGCATGCCTTTCCCCCACCCCCCCAGGGCACACAGGCCAGGGCACACAGGCCAGGGCACACAGGCCAGGGCGTCCCGAGGCAAATTCAGGTCAGGCAGCCAGTAACCGTGTGGAAGTGCTCCGGTGCAGAGAGTTGAACACACACACATGTATCAGCGGTGGTGAGAGCGTTTATAGTATTATGGTCACTTGCTCTTGAAGCTTGATGCCATCTCCGCTCAGCTGTGATAACGCGTCTTCACATCACCTCTCTCTCTCAAAATAGCTTTGCTCGTACATATTCATAAGAAATCAGATGGAGGAGGCTCCGGAGTCCCTCCTCATTTCTTTCCGGATGTACTAATGGAAATCCATTAACCTGTTAATGACCGGCATGCTCAAACGGTCAATTAACTTGCATTTATTCAATTTGTAGCGCTAAAGTCACTCTGAGGGGCGTCAAAACGTGCACAACATGCAGATGAGCTGTATCATTCCCTTACAGACTTACTGTATGTCTGTACAACGTTCATCAAACATAGATCCATTTTATAAGCCTGCATTGATCATTTCTATCACTCTAAATTCCCTGTCCCTTACTCACTCTCTCTCTCTCTCTCTCTCTCTCTCTCTCTCTCTCTCCTGCTCTCTCTCTCTCTCTCTCCCTCTCTCTCTCTCTCTCTCCTGCTCTCTCTCTCTCTCTCTCTCTCTCTCTCCCTCTCTCATAAATGAATGAACAGCATGGATGTATTTGTGCGTCAGTGGTGTGATAGTCTCGCTGGCCAGCCTCCTCTCTCTCTTCCGTCCGAGGAGTCTGGCGCCGCAGGTCTCCATAGTGGGATTGCGATGGGCGGCGCTTAGCGGCAGCGCCCTTGGAAAATAGTTTTCAACAATCCAACTTGCCGTTTTTCAGCGTGTAGCAACGAGCCAGCGTGTAGGTTTCTGCCGTTAGCTTGCTAGCTAGTTAGCATTGTTGTTTTCACTGAGGCGTCAGGGCACTATTTACAGCGACACACAGGGAGGAGGGAGCGGAAGCCGCTCTGATTGACATGGTCGGAGCCAATGACAGAGCTTGTAATAAGCCAGGAGCGGACATCCGGCTGCCACCGAAACAGTCGCTCCAATGGGAGAGCAGCTGTAGAGCAGGGGAGGGTTTATCCCTGTTGTCTGTTTCCGTGGCGTCAGACTCCTCGGACGGAAGGGAGAGGAGGCTGGCCAGCGAGACTAGTGGTGTGATAATGATGCTAGTTGTTCAGTAGTGGACGATTAATTGATTTCTTGCCCTGACTCTTTTAAATGTGTCTGTAATGCTGTAAACAAATGACGTTTAATTAAAGTTGTTTTTTAAAAGTAAAAAAAAGTATCTCTCTCTCTCTGTGTGTGTGTGTGTGTGTGTGTGTGTGTGTGTGTGTGTGTGTGTGTGTGTGTGTGTGTTTGTGCACGAGGATGAGGGATGCTTTAGTGCTTCCCCCAAACCACTCTTTTCCTTCCTGCAGGGGGCAGAGTACGACGAGGCCGTCGTTCCCAGAGAGATTTGTCCATAGTTGCTGTTGTCGACAATTCAAAGTGCCAGGTCATTAGCGCACCACACGCCTCTCGGCTTAATGTCTTTTGACTTAACACTAATGACTGACTCTGCATCTGTCCCCGCGGGGAGGAGAGGAGAGGCCAACACTGGGAAAAGTCATGGAAAGTCTTATTTGCAACAATTAAGGCAGCGATTCGCGTTTCATCACTTTTCTTAAGTACATCCACCAGGATGTTCTGTGCCTCATCCGGCGATCACAAAGAAATCATGTCACATTAGGGCGAGCGGGGAGCACTTACCCACCTCCTCTCTTCCCAGCATCCTTCCATCCTAATCCCTCATCTCCTCCCCTCTCTCACCCCTCTCTCCCCGTCCACGCAGTGTGTTGGACAGCCCATGCATATTTAACATGGCCGCGTCTTCAAAGCTATCAACCTCTTCATTAGCATTTGGAGTGCTAACGAATGAAGGCACACACAGAGAGCAGTAAGACTCCTCCTCACTCTGTTTCCTACAGTATATATACTAGGGATGTCACAATATATCGTCCCACGATATATCGCGATATCAAAACGTGACAATATGTATCGTTGAGATGAAATCTCATATGGTGAGAAAAAGAAGCTGAACACGGTGGGCACTGATCTGCATCTGATTGCACGCTCGCTCTCCTTTTCATTGCTTTGTTTGAACAGGCGAGGGACGTTACAGACGCGGAGGATGAAAAGGGTGAAATGACTCAAATTAGCGTGGAGGATGCCCCCTCAACTTACAAATCGATCGCAAAAAAATATTGTTAAAATATCGTATCGTTATCGTGAACCCAATATCGTGTATCGTATCGTATCGTGAACCGAGTGTATCGTGACACCCCTAGTATATACCTCTCCTCTCCTCTCCTCCTGACTGCACTATCTACCTCTCCCGCAACCTGTCCAAACTCCCTCTCGGCCGCGCTCTCATCCACCTTTGGGTTATTGACCGCAGAATTCAATTATAGAAGCAGAGACTCAGTGCAAAACTTGCAAACAGAACCCCGGAGGGGTTTGTTTCCCTTTCGCCGTCCACCACCACCTCTGCCATATCCAAGGTTGCTCTGTTCATACATTGCCCTTCTCTTTTAACGCGCTTGTTTTATTCACTGCCTTCCTCTCTGCAACACCCTCAGTGTTCCAACCACACCATCGAGAGGGTGTGAAGCAATCCCAAGTGAAGGAGCGAGGTCTTCACACACAGAGAGAGAGAGAGAGAGAGAGAGAGAGATAGAATGATGCTTCTCTCTCTCTCTGATCACTCTTGTCCTGCTCTGTGTTGAAGAAAACACTCACACACACACACACACACTCAGAGGATGGACAGGAAGCGGCTGGGTGCTTGGCTAATTGGACAGGAAACAATGCTTTCCTCTCCCAGTCAGCCCTGAATGCTGCTGCCGAGGAGGCGGAGTCGGTGAATGAAATGGAAAAAGTGCAGCTCCTCTCTCAGCAGGCCTGTGGGCGCATGTCTCTGCCTCTCCTCAGCGTGGCCTGTGGCCTCCTCGCACTCACCGCTGGCACCGGCCCTGCCTGCCTGCCTGCCTGCCTGCCTGACTGACTGTCCCTCAGTGCCTCTCACACCGCGCCCACACAAGTGTTCAGGTTTATTGTCCTACTATGCCGATAACAATGGAACATCATTAACTCATATCACATCAACAACATCAATAACAGAAACTCAGAGCCAACTCAACTTTACACAATAAGCTTAATAATAAGTCAAATAGTAATATGAATATATAATAAGTATATCAAAACAAAGACTATACTGAAGCAATAAGGACAGAGAGATACTGAAGCAATAACTGAAGCAATAAGGACAGAGATACTGAAGCAATAAGGACAGAGATACTGAAGCAATAAGGACAGAGATACTGAAGCAATAAGGACAGAGATACTGAAGCAATAAGGACAGAGAGATACTGAAGCAATAAGGACAGAGAGATACTGAAGTAATAAGGACAGAGATACTGAAGCAATAAGGACAGAGATACTGAAGTAATAAGGACAGAGATACTGAAGCAATAAGGACAGAGATACTGAAGCAATAAGGACAGATAGATACTGAAGCAATAAGGACAGAGAGATACTGAAGCAATAAGGACAGAGATACTGAAGCAATAAGGACAGAGATACTGAAGCAATAAGGACAAAGATACTGAAGCAATAAGGACAGAGATACTGAAGCAATAAGGACAGAGATACTGAAGCAATAAGGACAGAGATACTGAAGCAATAAGGACAGAGATACTGAAGCAATAAGGACAGAGAGATACTGAAGCAATAAGGACAGAGATACTGAAGCAATAAGGACAGAGAGATACTGAAGTAATAAGGACAGAGATACTGAAGCAATAAGGACAGAGATACTGAAGCAATAAGGACAGAGATACTGAAGCAATAAGGACAGAGATACTGAAGCAATAAGGACAGAGATACTGAAGCAATAAGGACAGAGATACTGAAGCAATAAGGACAGAGATACTGAAGTAATAAGGACAGAGATACTGAAGCAATAAGAACAGAGAGATACTGAAGCAATAAGGACAGAGAGATACTGAAGCAATAAGGACAGAGAGATACTGAAGCAATAAGGACAGAGAGATACTGAAGCAATAAGGACAGAGATACTGAAGCAATAAGGACAGAGATACTGAAGCAATAAGGACAGAGATACTGAAGCAATAAGGACAGAGATACTGAAGCAATAAGGACAGAGATACTGAAGCAATAAGGACAGAGATACTGAAGCAATAAGGACAGAGATACTGAAGCAATAAGAACAGAGATACTGAAGCAATAAGAACAGAGAGATACTGAAGCAATAAGAACAGAGATACTGAAGCAATAAGGACAGAGATACTGAAGCAATAAGGACAGAGATACTGAAGCAATAAGGACAGAGATACTGAAGCAATAAGGACAGAGATACTGAAGCAATAAGGACAGAGAGATACTGAAGCAATAAGGACAGAGATACTGAAGCAATAAGGACAGAGATACTGAAGCAATAACGACAGAGATACTGAAGCAATAAGGACAGAGATACTGAAGCAATAAGGACAGAGATACTGAAGCAATAAGGACAGAGATACTGAAGCAATAAGGACAGAGATACTGAAGCAATAAGAACAGAGAGATACTGAAGCAATAAGGACAGAGATACTGAAGCAATAAGGACAGAGATACTGAAGCAATAAGAACAGAGAGATACTGAAGCAATAAGGACAGAGATACTGAAGCAATATGGACAGAGATACTGAAGCAATAAGGACAGAGATACTGAACAATATGGACAGAGATACTGAAGTAATAAGGACAGAGAGATACTGAAGCAATAAGGACAGAGATACTGAAACAATAAGGACAGAGATACTGAAGCAATAAGGACAGAGAGATACTGAAGCAATAAGGACAGAGATACTGAAGCAATAAGGACAGAGATACTGAAGCAATAAGGACAGAGATACTGAAGCAATAAGGACAGAGATACTGAAGCAATAAGGACAGAGATACTGAAGTAATAAGGACAGAGATACTGAAGCAATAAGAACAGAGAGATACTGAAGCAATAAGGACAGAGATACTGAAGCAATAAGGACAGAGATACTGAAGCAATAAGGACAGATATACTGAAGCAATAAGGACAGAGATACTGAAGCAATAAGGACAGAGATACTGAAGCAATAAGAACAGAGATACTGAAGCAATAAGGACAGAGATACTGAAGCAATAAGGACAGAGATACTGAAGCAATAAGGACAGAGATACTGAAGCAATAAGGACAGAGAGATACTGAAGCAATAAGGACAGAGAGATACTGAAGCAATAAGAACAGAGATACTGAAGCAATAAGGACAGAGATACTGAAGCAATAAGGACAGAGATACTGAAGCAATAAGGACAGAGATACTGAAGCAATAAGGACAGAGATACTGAAGCAATAAGGACAGAGATACTGAAGCAATAAGGACAGAGATACTGAAGCAATAAGGACAGAGATACTGAAGCAATAAGAACAGAGATACTGAAGCAATAAGGACAGAGATACTGAAGCAATAAGGACAGAGATACTGAAGCAATAAGGACAGAGATACTGAAGCAATAAGGACAGAGAGATACTGAAGCAATAAGGACAGAGAGATACTGAAGCAATAAGAACAGAGATACTGAAGCAATAAGGACAGAGAGATACTGAAGCAATAAGGACAGAGATACTGAAGCAATAAGGACAAAGATACTGAAGCAATAAGGACAGAGATACTGAAGCAATAAGGACAGAGATACTGAAGCAATAAGGACAGAGATACTGAAGCAATAAGGACAGAGATACTGAAGCAATAAGGACAGAGATACTGAAGCAATAAGGACAGAGATACTGAAGCAATAAGGACAGAGAGATACTGAAGCAATAAGGACAGAGATACTGAAGCAATAAGGACAGAGATACTGAAGCAATAAGGACAGAGATACTGAAGCAATAAGGACAGAGATACTGAAGCAATAAGGACAGAGATACTGAAGCAATAAGGACAGAGAGATACTGAAGCAATAAGAACAGAGAGATACTGAAGCAATAAGGACAGAGATACTGAGGCAATAAGGACAGAGATACTGAAGCAATAAGGACAGAGAGATACTGAAGCAATAAGAACAGAGAGATACTGAAGCAATAAGGACAGAGATACTGAAGCAATAAGAACAGAGAGATACTGAAGCAATAAGGACAGAGATACTGAAGCAATAAGGACAGAGATACTGAAGCAATAAGAACAGAGAGATACTGAAGCAATAAGGACAGAGATACTGAAGCAATAAGGACAGAGATACTGAAGCAATAAGGACAGAGAGATACTGAAGCAATAAGGACAGAGATACTGAAGCAATAAGGACAGAGATACTGAAGCAATAACGACAGAGATACTGAAGCAATAAGGACAGAGATACTGAAGCAATAAGGACAGAGATACTGAAGCAATAAGGACAGAGATACTGAAGCAATAACGACAGAGATACTGAAGCAATAAGGACAGAGATACTGAGGCAATAAGGACAGAGATACTGAAGCAATAAGAACAGAGATACTGAAGCAATAAGGACAGAGATACTGAAGCAATAAGGACAGAGAGATACTGAAGCAATAAGGACAGAGATACTGAAGCAATAACGACAGAGATACTGAAGCAATAAGGACAGAGATACTGAGGCAATAAGGACAGAGATACTGAAGCAATAAGGACAGAGATACTGAAGCAATAAGGACAGAGATACTGAAGCAATAAGGACAGAGAGATACTGAAGCAATAAGGACAGAGATACTGAAGCAATAAGGACAGAGATACTGAAGCAATAAGAACAGAGAGATACTGAAGCAATAAGGACAGAGATACTGAAGCAATAAGGACAGAGATACTGAAGCAATAAGGACAGAGATACTGAAGCAATAACGACAGAGATACTGAAGCAATAAGGACAGAGATACTGAAGCAATAACGACAGAGATACTGAAGCAATAAGGACAGAGATACTGAAGCAATAAGGACAGAGATACTGAAGCAATAAGGACAGAGATGCTGAAGCAATAAGGACAGAGATACTGAAGCAATAAGGACAGAGATACTGAAGCAATAAGGACAGAGATACTGAAGCAATAAGGACAGAGAGATACTGAAGCAATATGGACAGAGATACTGAAGCAATAAGGACAGAGATACTGAAGCAATAAGGACAGAGATACTGAAGCAATAAGGACAGAGATACTGAAGCAATAAGGACAGAGATACTGAAGCAATAAGGACAGAGATACTGAAGCAATAAGGACAGAGATACTGAAGCAATAAGGACAGAGATACTGAAGTAATAAGGACAGAGAGATACTGAAGCAATAAGGACAGAGATACTGAAGCAATAAGGACAAAGATACTGAAGCAATAAGGACAGAGATACTGAAGCAATAAGGACAGAGAGATACTGAAGCAATAAGGACAGAGATACTGAAGCAATAAGGACAGAGAGATACTGAAGCAATAAGGACAGATAGATACTGAAGCAATAAGGACAGAGAGATACTGAAGCAATAAGGACAGAGAGATACTGAAGCAATAAGGACAGAGATACTGAAGCAATAAGGACAGATAGATACTGAAGCAATAAGGACAGAGATACTGAAGCAATAAGGACAGATAGATACTGAAGCAATAAGGACAGATATACTGAAGCAATAAGGACAGAGATACTGAAGCAATAAGGACAGAGAGATACTGAAGCAATAAGGACAGATAGATACTGAAGCAATAAGGACAGAGAGATACTGAAGCAATAAGGACAGAGAGATACTGAAGCAATAAGGACAGATAGATACTGAAGCAATAAGGACAGAGATACTGAAGCAATAAGGACAGAGAGATACTGAAGCAATAAGGACAGAGATACTGAAGCAATAAGGACAGAGATACTGAAGCAATAAGGACAGAGATACTGAAGCAATAAGGACAGAGATACTGAAGCAATAAGGACAGAGATACTGAAGCAATAAGGACAGAGATACTGAAGCAATAAGGACAGATAGATACTGAAGCAATAAGAACAGAGATACTGAAGCAATAAGGACAGAGATACTGAAGCAATAAGGACAGAGATACTGAAGCAATAAGGACAGAGATACTGAAGCAATAAGGACAGAGATACTGAAGCAATAAGGACAGAGATACTGAAGCAATAAGGACAGAGATACTGAAGCAATAAGAACAGAGATACTGAAGCAATAAGAACAGAGAGATACTGAAGCAATAAGAACAGAGATACTGAAGCAATAAGGACAGAGATACTGAAGCAATAAGGACAGAGAGATACTGAAGCAATAAGGACAGAGAGATACTGAAGCAATAAGGACAGAGATACTGAAGCAATAAGAACAGAGATACTGAAGCAATAAGGACAGAGAGATACTGAAGCAATAAGAACAGAGATACTGAAGCAATAAGGACAGAGATACTGAAGCAATAAGGACAGAGAGATACTGAAGCAATAAGGACAGAGAGATACTGAAGCAATAAGGACAGAGATACTGAAGCAATAAGGACAGAGAGATACTGAAGCAATAAGGACAGAGAGATACTGAAGCAATAAGGACAGAGATACTGAAGCAATAAGGACAAAGATACTGAAGCAATAAGGACAGAGATACTGAAGCAATAAGGACAGAGAGATACTGAAGCAATAAGGACAGAGAGATACTGAAGCAATAAGGACAGAGATACTGAAGCAATAAGGACAGAGAGATACTGAAGCAATAAGGACAGAGAGATACTGAAGCAATAAGGACAAAGATACTGAAGCAATAAGGACAAAGATACTGAAGCAATAACGACAGAGATACTGAAGCAATAAGGACAGAGAGATACTGAAGTAATAAGGACAGAGATACTGAAGCAATAAGGACAGAGATACTGAAACAATAAGAACAGAGATACTGAAGCAATAAGGACAGAGATACTGAAGCAATAAGAACAGAGATACTGAAGCAATAAGGACAGAGATACTGAAGCAATAAGAACAGAGATACTGAAGCAATAAGGACAGAGATACTGAAGCAATAAGGACAGAGATACTGAAGCAATAAGGACAGAGATACTGAAGCAATAAGGACAGAGATACTGAAGCAATAAGGACAGATAGATACTGAAGCAATAAGGACAGAGATACTGAAGCAATAAGGACAGAGATACTGAAGCAATAAGGACAGAGATACTGAAGCAATAAGGACAGATAGATACTGAAGCAATAAGGACAGAGATACTGAAGCAATAAGGACAGAGATACTGAAGCAATAAGGACAGAGATACTGAAGCAATAAGGACAGAGAGATACTGAAGCAATAAGGACAAAGATACTGAAGCAATAAGGACAGAGAGATACTGAAGCAATAAGGACAGAGATACTGAAGCAATAAGGACAGATAGATACTGAAGCAATAAGGACAGAGATACTGAAGCAATAAGAACAGAGATACTGAAGCAATAAGGACAGAGATACTGAAGCAATAAGAACAGAGATACTGAAGCAATAAGGACAGAGATACTGAAGCAATAAGAACAGAGATACTGAAGCAATAAGGACAGAGATACTGAAGCAATAAGGACAGAGATACTGAAGCAATAAGGACAGAGATACTGAAGCAATAAGGACAGAGATACTGAAGCAATAAGGACAGAGATACTGAAGCAATAAGGACAGAGATACTGAAGCAATAAGGACAGAGATACTGAAGCAATAAGGACAGAGAGATACTGAAGCAATAAGGACAGAGATACTGAAGCAATAAGGACAGAGAGATACTGAAGCAATCAGGGAGAAGTTGGGGGGAGTGGTGGAGGCTGAAGGAGGGCTGGGGGGAGATAGTGGGTGTTTTGGGGGGAGAGAGTTAATCTGCAGAGGAACAGATTGGCTCCACACTCCTTCAAAGCAAACCATGGATGCAGCTACTGTAGCACACCACTCACAGCTTTGTGAGACACTCACATGCGTCACGCGCACACACACACACACACACACACACACACACACACATCCATCCACCCACCTGCGTACACACACACACACACACACACACACACACACACACACACACACACACGGACGTAGGTGTACTGGTCTACCTCAGTC
>NC_139634.1:11096955-11106955 GCF_964638095.1 Poromitra crassiceps
ACATATATGATCATATAGGCAATTAACATATATGAGTACTCCCATACATGTGATCATATATGCTCATGTAAGTAATGGACATATAGGATTATTCTAGCATATGTTTAGATATATGTACATATAAGCAATTAACATATAAGAATATTTCTACATATTTCCGCATATATGCAAATACAAGCAACACACATATATGTTATTCTCTTGCATATCAATATATGTGTGCATATGAGCATTAAACATATATGATTATTATTACGTATGTCAACATATATGCTCATATAATCAATTAACATATGCGGATGTTCGCATACATGTAATCATATATGTTTGTGTAAGCATTGAACATATAGGGTTAAACTTACATATGTCTACACATATGTGCATATCAGCAATTAACATATAAGAATTTACTTACATATGTAAGCATGTATGCTCATATAAGCAATTAACATATATGAGTATTCTCATACATGTGATCATATATGTTAATGCAAGTAATGGACATACAGGGTTATTCTTGCATATGTTTAGATATATGTACATATAAGCAATTAACATATAAGAATATTTCTACATACTTCCGCATATATGCAAATGCAAGCAACACACATATATGTTATTCTCTTGCATATCAAAATATGTGTGCATATGAGCATTAAACATATATGATTATTATTACGTATGTCAACATATATGCTCATATAATCAATTCACATATGCGGATGTTCGCATACATGTAATCATATATGTTTGTGTAAGCATTGAACATATAGGGTTAAACTTACATATGTCTACACATATGTGCATATCAGCAATTAACATATAATAATGTACTTACATATGTAAGCATGTATGCTCATATAAGCAATTAACATATATGAGTATTCTCATACATGTGATCATATATGTGCATGCAAGTAATGGGCATACAGGGTTATTCTTGCATATGTTTAGATATATGTACATATAAGCAATTAACATATAAGAATATTTCTACATATTTCCGCATATATGCAAATACAAGCAACACACATATATGTTATTCTCTTGCATATCAAAATATGTGTGCATATAAGCATTACACATATATGATTATTATTACGTATGTCAACATATATGCTCATATAATCAATTAACATATGCGGATGTTCGCATACATGTAATCATATATGTTTGTGTAAGCATTGAACATATAGGGTTAAACTTACATATGTCTACACATATGTGCATATCAGCAATTAACATATAATAATGTACTTACATATGTAAGCATGTATGCTCATATAAGCAATTAACATATATGAGTATTCTCATACATGTGATCATATATGTGCATGCAAGTAATGGGCATACAGGGTTATTCTTGCATATGTTTAGATATATGTACATATAAGCAATTAACATATACGAATATTTCTACATATTCCCGCATATATGCAAATACAAGCAACACACATATATGTTATTCTCTTGCATATCAACATATGTGTGCATATAAGCATTAAACATATATGATTATTATTACGTATGTCAACATATATGCTCATATAATCAATTAACATATGCGGATGTTCGCATACATGTAATCATATATGTTTGTGTAAGCATTGAACATATAGGGTTAAACTTACATATGTCTACACATATGTGCATATCAGCAATTAACATATAAGAATGTACTTACATAAGTAAGCATGTATGCTCATATAAGCAATTAACATATATGAGTATTCTCATACATGTGATCATATATGTGCATGCAAGTAATGGGCATACAGGGTTATTCTTGCATATGTTTAGATATATGTACATATAAGCAATTAACATATACGAATATTTCTACATATTTCTGCGTATATGCAAATACAAGCAACACACATGTTATTCTCTTGCATATCAAAATATGTGTGCATTTAAGCATTAAACATATATGATTATTATTACGTATGTCAACATATATGCTCATATAATCAATTAACATATGCGGATGTTCGCATACATGTAATCATATATGTTTGTGTAAGCATTGAACATATAGGGTTAAACTTACATATGTCTACACATATGTGCATATCAGCAATTAACATATAAGAATTTACTTACATATGTAAGCATGTATGCTCATATAAGCAATTAACATATATGAGTATTCTCATACATGTGATCATATATGTGCATGCAAGTAATGGACATACAGGGTTATTATTGCATATGTTTAGATATATGTACATATAAGCAATTAACATATAAGAATATTTCTACATATTTCCGCATATATGCAAATGCAAGCAACACACATATATGTTATTCTCTTGCATATCAAAATATGTGTGCATATAAGCATTAAACATATATGATTATTATTACGTATGTCAACATATATGCTCATATAATCAATTAACATATGCGGATGTTCGCATACATGTAATCATATATGTTTGTGTAAGCATTGAACATATAGGGTTAAACTTACATATGTCTACACATATGTGCATATCAGCAATTAACATATAAGAATGTACTTACATATGTAAGCATGTATGCTCATATAAGCAATTAACATATATGAGTATTCTCATACATGTGATCATATATGTGCATGCAAGTAATGGGCATACAGGGTTATTCTTGCATATAAGCAATTAACATATACGAATATTTCTACATATTTCCGCATAAATGCAAATACAAGCAACACACAAATATGTTATTCTCTTGCATATCAACATATGTGTGCATATAAGCATTAAACATATATGATTATTATTACGTATGTCAACATATATGCTCATATAATCAATTAACATATGCGGATGTTCGCATACATGTAATCATATATGTTTGTGTAAGCATTGAACATATAGGGTTAAACTTACATATGTCTACATATATGTGCATATCAGCAATTACCATATAAGACTTTACTTACATATGTCTACATATATGTGTATATCAGCAATTAACATGACTTTACTGACATATGTCAGCAGGTATGCTCATATAAGCAATTAACATATATGAGTATTCTCATACATGTGATCATCTATGTTCATGTAGGTAATCCAGGGTGCAGCAGAGAGACTGGTTGGAGGGGGCGTGAACATTTCTCCAGAATTTGCATGGAAGTCCCATGATGCATTTGGGGCAGAGATTAGGGATCTAATATGGTTAATAACTCCACAGGATTTAATTTATGAAGCTTTTAAATTATATATTTGGAATCAGCTTTACGATGAGCTTCTAAATCATATATAATATATAATGTTTACACTAAAACCATAATATAGACTGTGGGGCATTTTAATGACTCCACTGTCAAAAAACCTCAATCTCATGCACACTGGACAAACCTTGAAAATATCCAGTAGTGCTGGAAGTCTTGCACAAAACTAACCATTTTCATGGTGGGTTTCACTTCTGAGATGTTGTTCAATCAAAAATAATTTGGAAAATTACATCTCTTTTAATTAAGAGATATGTGTTTTGATTCCATACATGTTCATATATTGTGATATATATGCACATATATCCTGGATATATAGGTGGATATATGTCGAATAGAGATAAATACATACAGTTATACACAGGTAATAGTCATATATGTTCATATAAAATAAAACATATATGTATGTATAGTTATTATTCATATATAGTTTTATATGTATTAACCATATATGCCCGTATAGTGTCAATGCATACAAATGTACATATAATTAATTGCCATATGTGTCCATATACAATCTATACATGTATGCACATATATAATTATATAGGACAAACATATATGGACCATATATGAAACGTTCCAATTCCATACATGTTCATATATTGTGATATATATGCACATATATGCACATCTATCCTGGATATATAGGTGGATATATGTCGAATACAGATAAATACATACAGTTATACACAGGTAATAGTATTATATGTTCATATAAAATAAAACATATGTATGTATAGTTATTATTCATATATAGTTATATATGTATTAACCATATATGCCCGTATACTGTCAATGCATACAAATGTACATATAATTAATTGCCATATGTGTCCATATACAATCTATACATGTATGCACATATATAATTATAAAGGACAAACATATATGGACCATATATGAAACGTTCCAATTCCATACATGTTCATATATTGTGATATATATGCACATATATGCACGCATATCCTGGATATATAGGTGGATATATGTCGAATACAGGTAAATACATACAGTTATAGACAGGTAATAGTCATATATGTTCATATAAAATAAAACATATATGTATGTATAGTTATTATTCATATATAGTTTTATATGTATTAAGCATATATGTCCATATAGTGTCAATGCATACAAATGTACATATAATTAATTACCATATGTGTCCATATACAATCTATACATGTATGCACATATATAATTATATAGGACTAACATATATGGACCATATATGAAACGTTCCAATTCCATACATGTTCATATATTGTGATACATATGCACATATATGCACATATATCCTGGATATATATGTGGATATATGTCGAATACTTATATGAACATATACTACATGTATGTTTACTACATATATGTGTATATATGCCTCTTCCGTATGGGAGGCTCTGAAAGACAGCAATGTTGGCCATTGATGTCGGCATCCTCAAGGACTAGAACACTTTTTTTCATGCACACATCCACGACCCACTCAAAACGGCCTCGCGACCCACTGTTGGGTCCCGACCCACCAGTTGAGAACCACTGCTCTACTACACTACACTTACATCTTTACAATCATCACTAAACATCTGCTGAGTTGCTTTACTGCTTCTTGGCTGCTGTTCTTGGGGTGAATGTTCATTGAATAGCTGACACACTATTCATCTGAATGAAAGCAGGCGTAGACATTTTGTGGAGGGTTGTAGGAGGGAGAGGGTTAAAGGTTAAAGGTTAAATGTCAGATGTCTGGCATTAATGAATAGAATGTCAGATGTCCATTTTATTGATGTCTGTTCATGAAACATTCATTTCCAAGTTCAACGTGTCCTACCAGGAAAAAAGTGCCAGAAAAAAACTTAAAACACAAATTTGCATCCGCCCATTTCCACACCCAGGAAGCATCCAAAATGTCTGAGCATAGCATTATCAAGAGGTAGGGGCCATTGTCAGTGAACATAAAGACGATGATATGTCGCTATCGTATTTTTTGCTTGGTACACAGTCTTCATAACATTGACTTACCCTGGTAACAAGAGTGAGAGGCTCCCAATGATTTTCGATTTAACAGGGACAGAACAGTGATAACAAATTTTAAGCAAGATGAGCTTGACAAGTTTCGACGTCGTAATTTTGTGTAAAAAAATTTACATTACAATTTTGACGAATTGTAATTTCATTTCTTTTCGCGCATCGTTAGTCAGCACCAGCCGTACAGTCCCCCGTCCGATCATCCCTCCCTTGTGTGCGTTGTTGAGGTGGTGGATCCCAGAACCCCAGGAGGCTGGTCCTATTGTACGGCTCGTGTGTCCGCCACGAGTTCACAGGTATTCACAATATTTCCATTTCCCCAGAGGGGATTAATCATGAAGCTAGCTATTATAATTTGTTCCTTGAAATTTGTCATGTCTGTGTGCGGCGATGCTCGATGTTCTGGAACCGCACAAGTATCGACTCCATCAATCAGTATTACCACGGTAACGTTGTGAGAGCTCCACTTCCCCCGCGGCCAGTGGAGAGGAAAGGCAATTATGTAGGTAGCATATGAGAGAGAGAGGTAGATAGAGAGAGAGAGGGGGAGAGAGGGAGAAAGAGAGAGAGAGAGGGGGCATCTGAATAGCAATGAAGAGAAAGAAAAACGGGGAGTTTATTCCCTACACCAATTAACGTTTTTTTTCTCCTCTCGTAGTGAATTGGATAATTGGCACTATCAGATTGGGTGTGCCATCTAGTATATATAAACAGCAGCTCTACGAGGTTGAATCATAAAAAGATCAAAGATGACCAGCTGAAATGCTTTTCTCAGTTAGGCTACTGCTTAGTTTAAATTGCCATCAGGAGTCATCTGTCGGATTCTTTGCTCAAACAATTCTGGTATGATTCTCTTTTATAATGTTTTTTTGTTCTTTTATTGTGCTCTTACGTGCTTTTTGTCCTTTGTAAATGTGTATGTGACATCTATGGACCAAGTGTCTGTCAATAAAGGTTTGATTGATTGATTGATTGATTGATTGATTGATTGATTGATTGATTGATTGAAACACTTGACAACAAAATCCCAAACAACTTTGAGATGGTGGGTGTTCTCAAACAAAGTGGCGCATGCTGCCACTCTGGACAGGCCCCCCAAATAATGGCAACTAATTAACACCCACGTCAATACCTCATCCAAGGCGCAGAGTAGAAATGAAGCATGCATTCAGTCCAGGCCAGTCAGCCTTCTGTATCGATTCAGCTCTACTGCCAGGCATTTGTCCAAAGACCACATGTACTTTCGGAACGTCTGCCTGTCAGTCAACAGTGCTGTAATCAAGTCTGCAGACAAAGTGGGTAACAAGCCAAAAGCATCAGAAGCAATTACTGATTTGTGTGTGACATGGAGTTGGATCAGATTCCGAGAGAAAGGAAAATAAGACTGTTGCTCTAAAAATTGAGTTCACTCTGGCTCCTTTTCTGTACTTCTTTTTTAAAGAAATGGAATAGGAAACAATAGCATGGCCAATTGGCCTATTCTCCTTTCTTTGATATTTCATTCTCAGTGGCAAATGGACCTGAAAACTACCACAGGGGGTTGGTGAAATGTCTAATCTAAATTTTGGCTGAACTCACATCTTCTTGGAGCAGTTGTACCTATAGGGACGCAAACGAATCATTTCCAGCCTGTGATTTCAAAATGCAGCAGTTCTGATCTATTTCTACTCCGAACACGGATCCATTTCCCCATTTTCACAAGTGAAGTAGTGAGTAAGTGATCTGAACGGGGGTGATACTTGTAAATTCACTCTTTCTTTTCCTGAGTCATGTACATTTCATAAGAGTACCATCAAATATCAGTATACCACCCACCACATCATATATTGTGATATGACATTTTGGCCATATGTCCCAGCTCTAAATGATTTCACTGTCGGTCCCTTCTGTGCTCCCTGGAGAGATACATTTGGCAGGATGACCTTTATACGACATTTGATTGATTGATTTGCTAATCCACATTTACTTTTTGGTTCCTGTGTCACTTCTGGAAAAACGCACTTTATCATCTTACTATGTTATCTTACTATAGAATGAAGGAAACACTGTGCGTCCTTCTGTCCGAATCCATTTATCTCCGCAACGCCGGGTCGGCCAATCAATCTATTATTGGCATAGGCAGGAAGTGGCGAAGCCGCTTCTTCCATTTCCCCAGATTTAAGCTGTTTATGAGCATTTAATCACGATAGCACAATAAAAGTCCAACACACACGTCACACAGCCCCATCCTATCTGAAACTGCACATCACGGGCATTGAGACTGGCAGGGACTGACAAAGCCCATTTTTCCATTTTCTCAAATTTATGCCGTTTGTGAGCATTTTTTGGCAAGTCTGCACTGAGTTGTGGCACACGCATCCCCGGCTATGGACTAGCGGTATTGTATTTTGCAGTATAACACAGCTTGACAGGACAGAATCTGACTTTTTCTTCCCTTACTCACAATGGAGTGGAACCACCAGATTTTGACGGATTAGACTCATTATGGTCGTGACATATAGACTTCTATTAAAAACTCCCAGACAGACAGTCACATTATGAACTGTGACACAAGACATCTTTAGGAACAAAAGGGCCCAGTGTATTCCCTCCATTCTGTTATGCAGCCTCGGTCTGCTCTGCTCTGGCTGAGAGATATTCAACAACAAGCTATTACCTCGCTGATTGTTGTTCCTCTACTTAGTAGTGCCTTAGAATATTTAGTCATCCTTACTAATACTATGCTACGATCAATTTGCATTAATCAAGATTTTAAAGAGATTGCATGGCAGTCTTTACACATGGGACACACACACACACACACACACACAGACACACACACACACACACGCACACACACACACACACACACACACACACACACACTAGACTACGAGACTAAAATAAATAAACACTATGAAACACTATGCATAAGTGGAATGTGTTTTTTGCCCACAGGGAATAAAATGGCACTTATCTGGAGAATGTAAGAAAAGAGTGAACTGTTGGCTGTATTGGAGCGAACCCCTCATCATTCTGAACAAAGGCGAGGCAAATTGACCGCTCCGTCCGTATTTACAGAACATCCATCATTCATAAATTGGATAACCTTTTACTTCCCTCACTGCTGGAAAGTGTGTGGAGCGCTGTGACCAGCAGTGCTCTGACATCGTGTGTGTGTGTTGTTTTTATCTTTTTTTCTGTTAAATTAGAAACACCGGGAATCTTTTTCAAGCATATAAGCCTCTAATCTTCTAAATTTCATTTTCTTGGAGAGAATATGTTAATACCCTCCTTCATGTTGTGGAAACAATAAGTGGGGGGAAGTGGTTTCTACCATTAACTTGTACCTGCCTTGGTCTGATAAATGAGCTCATCCTTAATCCTAATTGTGTCAAAGGCAAGATTTACCACTTCATTTTCCAAACAAGCACCAGGGGGCATCGCATCATAAAGTGCTTTGCAATCAAAGCCATGTGAATATCACAGGTGTTGGTTCAGTTTGCACTGTGCACAAAAGCACAGGGGCAAGCTTCTTATCCTCAGGGAATAATTGGCTGTCTGTAAAGGCTTCAATAGTGGTGCATAGCGTAACCCCCCTTATCAGCT
This sequence comes from Poromitra crassiceps, assembly GCF_964638095.1. Lineage (NCBI taxonomy): Eukaryota > Metazoa > Chordata > Actinopteri > Beryciformes > Melamphaidae > Poromitra > Poromitra crassiceps. The sequence goes on from NC_139634.1 coordinate 11,105,792, forward strand.
CCTGTGCTGCAGGTGGCACGGAGAATAGGTACAAGTAAAAGTCCTCTATTCTCACTCACAATTCTAAAATGTTAAATTACATGTATTTGATCATAAATGTAAGTGGGCGTCCGGGTAATGGAGCAGTGATTCCCTGTTGGGGAGAAGATGGGCGGGATCCAAAACAAATATAGGCTATATAAAAAATATAAGCAATGTAAGTCAATTGAAAAGATAATTCTGACCACAGTGAATGGGGGGGGCCTGACTGATTTTCAGTCACAGCAGTCATGCATTTACTGGGTCCATTCTTCAAAGTACTTTACAGAGTAATAATGATGCAGTAAAGGTAAAAGATTAAAAAGTGCAAAAGTACAGACAAGCAATATAAAATATAAAAGATGAAATTTGACATTAGAACCATGAAGTCTAGCTTTCCAGCCATTTCTGACATGTCAGGTATCGGCTAATGTACACCGCCTCCGGAACAGACCCACACTCATGTAATCTGTCAGACGTATGCGGAATGCGACAAAAATAGGACAGGTGCGTAATTTATCCGTACCGCATGTATCGCCCATCAATTAACGTGGGCGAGAGTCGATCTGGCAGTTTTGCCGGATCCGCAACGCAGCTTTAACGTATCTGGTGTACATTGCCTGTAAGAGCTCCAGAGTCCTATATACACAGTGTTCTGCATGCAGTGAAAATATGTTATTCTCACCTTTTTTCTGTCCCTTTTTCTGCACACTGTGGTGTAGAATTTTACATTAATTTACACTTAGCATTATTGTCTGCTCAAAATAGGCTTATTGTAAAAAAAGAAATCACTTTCTCAGGAGGAGCAATACTGAAGTGTAGTTTGGAGCCGCCTAGTGGACAAACAGTTAATGTCAATAAAAAAATGGCAAGACTAAGCATTCTGACAAAAATAAAGTAGAAGTAAAAATGGCAAGTGCAGTCAGCTTTACTTTGAGTGTTTCCATATTTAATTCCATCATGTTGATAGACGTACAAATAAAATGCATGAGGGTTACTGTATACACGGTACTGGTTCTAAGAATACTTACTACATACACTCTCTATCTATCCACTGCGAGGCAGGGCCCCCAAACCTATCCTGCAGTGCTTATGTAACAGTGTTGTGTTTTGGTGGTAATTGCAGCAACCCATGTTAAGGGCTAG
>NC_139634.1:11111955-11126955 GCF_964638095.1 Poromitra crassiceps
GGCCAGGGAGTCAGGTGGGCTGTGGAATGAAATGTAAACACTCCCAACGTGGCCTTATTAATGAGACGGTCCTATGCTGGGAAGTGACTGTGATGATGTGAGTATGAGGGTCATGCAGGCTGCTGCTGAAGTGAGTGTGATGATGTGAGTAGGAGGGTCATGCAGGAAGTGACTGTGATGATGTGAGTATGAGGGTCATGCAGGAAGTGACTGTGATGATGTCAGTATGAGGGTCATGCAGGAAGTGACTGTGAGGATGTCAGTATGAGGGTCATGCAGGAAGTGACTGTGATGATGTTAGTATGAGGGTCATGCAGGAAGTGACTGTGAGGATGTGAGTATGAGGGTCATGCAGGAAGTGACTGTGATGATGTGAGTATGAGGGTCATGCAGGAAGTGACTGTGATGATGTGAGTATGAGGGTCATGCAGGAAGTGACTGTGATGATGTGAGTATGAGGGTCATGCAGGAAGTGACTGTGATGATGTCAGTATGAGGGTCATGCAGGAAGTGACTGTGAGGATGTGAGTATGAGGGTCATGCAGGAAGTGACTGTGATGATGTGAGTATGAGGGTCATGCAGGAAGTGACTGTGATGATGTGAGTATGAGGGTCATGCAGGCTGCTGCTGAAGTGAGTGTGATGATGTGAGTAGGAGGGTCATGCAGGAAGTGACTGTGATGATGTGAGTATGAGGGTCATGCAGGAAGTGACTGTGATGATGTCAGTATGAGGGTCATGCAGGAAGTGACTGTGATGATGTCAGTATGAGGGTCATGCAGGAAGTGACTGTGATGATGTTAGTATGAGGGTGATGCAGGAAGTGACTGTGATGATGTGAGTATGAGGGTCATGATGCAGGCTGCTGCTGAAGTGAGTGTGATGATGTGAGTAGGAGGGTCATGCAGGAAGTGACTGTGATGATGTGAGTATGAGGGTCATGCAGGCTGCTGCTGAAGTGAGTGTGATGATGTGAGTAGGAGGGTCATGCATGAAGTGACTGTGATGATGTGAGTATGAGGGTCATGCAGGCTGCTGCTGAAGTGAGTGTGATGATGTGAGTAGGAGGGTCATGCATGAAGTGACTGTGATGATGTGAGTATGAGGGTCATGCAGGAAGTGACTGTGATGATGTGAGTATGAGGGTCATGCAGGCTGCTGCTGAAGTGAGTGTGATGATGTGAGTAGGAGGGTCATGCATGAAGTGACTGTGATTATGTGAGTATGAGGGTCATGCAGGAAGTGACTGTGATGATGTGAGTATGAGGGTCATGCAGGCTGCTGCTGAAGTGAGTGTGATGATGTGAGTAGGAGGGTCATGCATGAAGTGACTGTGATGATGTGAGTATGAGGGTCATGCAGGAAGTGACTGTGATGATGTCAGTATGAGGGTCATGCAGGAAGTGACTGTGATGATGTGAGTATGAGGGTCATGCAGGAAGTGACTGTGATGATGTGAGTATGAGGGTCATGCAGGAAGTGACTGTGATGATGTGAGTATGAGGGTCATGATGCAGGCTGCTGCTGAAGTGACTGTGATGATGTGAGTATGAGGGTCATGCAGGAAGTGACTGTGATGATGTGAGTATGAGGGTCATGCAGGAAGTGACTGTGATGATGTGAGTATGAGGGTCATGATGCAGGCTGCTGCTGAAGTGACTGTGATGATGTGAGTATGAGGGCCATGATGCAGGCTGCTGCTGAAGTGACTGTGATGATGTGAGTATGAGGGTCATGCAGGAAGTGACTGTGATGATGTCAGTATGAGGGTCATGCAAACATGGAGCCCACAGCAGCAGGAGGCAGGGGGAGCTGCGTCAATGTCTTAAGCCCAAAACGCACAGGGAGCGAAACTTGACGCGCGTCAATTTCGGCCCCTATAGCGCACTGCAAGCATCAGATGTGAAATGTAGGCTATAGGCTACACCACAGAATGACAGAACCATCAGTATTTTGGGGGAAAGGCCACTAAATTATGTAGGCAGGCACAATGATGAAACCGATAAAAAAAAAATGGTTATACCGTAGTTTTGAGCCCCTGTCATTCAGAGGCTGTTGGATCATCCTACCTGTCTGCCGTGCAAAGGGGAGAAAAAAAAGGCAGCGCTGCAGGAGAAAATGATGCAATCATTCTGTCCAAACTTTCACCAATCTAATCTCATCATGACATCCAGGGATAGGCTATATTTTGCTAGCCGAATCGCTGATGCGTTTAGAACATTATTCTCACTTTGTAGTCTTGCTATAGTGTAGCATATTAATGCTTGCTGTATTTAAACTGCCGTGAGATTCGGTTGAGGAGCATATCGAGACAGACGGGGATGAAAGTGGGCAGAGAGAGAGGGGGGGGGCGGATGCTCAGAGCGCTTTGGTCGCGGCTGCTGCCGTGCACCAGACGAGGTTCCAGCCTGCTGGAACCTCGTTTGATGCTCCAAAATCCAAAATCAGGTTGGGAGTACGGGCGTCAAGGCAGTTTGACGCGCGTCAGAACGCTCTTGGTGCGTGTTCGGCCGTTTGAAACAATGGGTGGAGTTCAAAACGCGAGCGTCTGACGCTCCCTGTGCGTTTGGGGCTTTAGTCACACAGCCTATACCCAGTGGAGCCACAGCAGTGTGAGGCTGTGTCAGAAAGGCACGGCGGTTTAGAAACATGAGCTAACCATGGAACCAAATGCTCAACATACAACTGTGACCTGCTGTTCGATTAGCTCGGTTCCACGTGGTTTTTTGGATCCTATAATTTTCACAACCAAAACAGATAAACCGGTTAACAGCATCAGGTTGAGTTTGAAAGCAGATCTTTTGCAAAATAGATGAAAGAACATCTCCACTACAGCAGATCCACACATTGTCCTTTGTGTGCTCCCTCCAAAACAAGATCCCATCAGATTTGACATCTTTGCTTGATCGTTGTCAGGCGTCTCAGCGCGGTCCGTGGGTGTGGTGGTGGGCTGATGGTACTGCACGTCAGGTAGACGCACAGGCAGAGAAGATGAAAATGACACCTCTTCCTTATGTGTGTCATGTGTGTTCCGAAATAGTGTTTCCAAGCAGAGGGTGGTGGGATCTGCTTGTATGAATAAAGGGGCTCCAGGGCCTCCTTATAGTGACTCAGATGAGAAAGGCGGGCTATTCCTGGGCTTCTGTATAGTACGCCTGTGGTGTGTGGAGGTGTGTGTGTGTGTGTGTGTGTGTGCATGTGTGTGTGTGAGTGTGTGTGCATGTGTGTGCATGTGTGTGTGTGTGTGTGTGTGTGTGCGCATGTGTGTGCGCGCGCGCATGTGTGTCTCTGTCTCTGGGTCAGTGAGTGAGTGAGTGAGTGAGTGGGTGGGTGGGTGAGTGAGTGGGTGAGTCAGTGAGTGAGTGAGTGGGTGGGTGAGTCAGTGAGTGAGTGAGAGTGAGTGAGTGAGTGAGTCAGTGAGTGAGTGAGTCATTGAGTGAGTGAGTGAGTGAGTGAGTCAGTGAGTCAGTGAGTGAGTCAGTGAGTGAGTGAGTGGGTGAGTGAGTGAGTCATTGAGTGAGTGAGTGAGTGAGTGAGTCAGTGAGTGAGCGAGCGAGTGGGTGAGTGAGTGAGTGGGTGGGTGAGTCAGTGAGTGAGTGAGTGAGTGAGTGAGCCAGTGAGTGAGTGAGTGAGTGAGTGAGTGAGTGAGTCATTGAGTGAGTGAGTGAGTGAGTGAGTCAGTGAGTGAGTGAGTGAGTCAGTGAGTGAGTGAGTGGTGGGAATATGAGCGCAGCTCTCAGAGGCTGAATGGTGCCTTGTGCACGGGCATGAAAGGAGGTCCGGATGAGGGTGGTACTCATCAGCTGGCTCTCATGACCAGCCACTTCCTCCAGGGCCAACCCCTCCCACCCCGCACACACACACACACACACACACACACACACACACACACACACACACACACACACACACACACACACACACACACACACACACACACATCACACACACACACACACACACACACACACACATCACACACACACACACACACACACACACACACACACACACACACACACACACACACACACATCACATACACACATCACACCACATACACACACACACACACACACGCGCACACAGACGCACACACACATCACACACACACTCCCTGGCACCTGCCTAAAGGAGGCAAGGAGGGGAACAGGGGGGTAGGGTGTTGAGGGGTTGGGTTGGTGTCCTAGGGCAAAGGTGAAAGAGAAACAAGAGGAAGAGAGAGAGAAAGGCAACTTAGCGGCGCAGCTGTTTTTCTGCATAAAACGTCAAACTTTGGTTGCATTTTGGCGTTTCGTTCACACAACGGCCATTTTGCGGGCCTGCAAACACAAACGTTTGAACGCCACCCTTATCGTCACCGTGTAAACCAGCAATAAGCAAGTCTTGTTGTTAAAACTGTATCGACACGGCCCCCGATTCGCACATGTCTATGACGGTTTCAGCTTAATAGGCATGCGCCAATAGAAGAAGAACAACAATGGCGACCTGCATATCAGCTGTTTTGATACTGGCTCATATGGCGCGTGTTGTCCCATATTTCCTGGCATAACTCCAAAAAATCTGAGAAGCACACATCCGCAGCCACTCCGCCGTCCAGAGTCCAGAGTCCACCACCTGTCTTCCTGTCTGTATCTTCCCTGGACGGCTTTGAGCTTTGAGGTGGAAATCGAGTCTTTGTCGTGCGGGAACTCCTCTCCTCTCCTCCTGCCGTTTCGCCACACGGGACACTGCGTTTTCTATCATGGTTGCAGATCCGTCCGCACGAGGAACATTTATATCACAACCTTGTGTCGTACGAACGCGGATGGAAAGGCTACGTCGCAACAAGATTTAGTTGTTTTACGCAGAGACCGTCATCCAAACAAGCCCTTACAGACACGCTGGCTGTCAGCTGATTTGTCTTTTGCTCTCTCTCTCTCTCTCTCTCTCACACACACACACACACACACACACACACACACACACACACAAGCAAAGTCATAAACCGGTGGTACACCTGTACTCATATTTTTCCAATTATTGGAGCAGGCACGTACGTGGCTGTCTCTGTGTGTGTACTGTGTGCGTCTGTGTTTGTGTGTACTGTGTGCGTGTGTGTGTGTGTGTACTGTGTGCGTCTGTGTGTGTGCGCACACATGTTCAGAGGAAGCGCGTGTTGCTGAACACGCTCGTTTGACACGTTTCCAGTGGGTAAAAATAACTGCTGTGTGGATGCTGCTGCTGTGTACATGCAGGATATATTAGTCACTGTTCTCCTCACTTGGATATATCACATTACCATAATCTGCTATTGACTTGCGTTGTAATAAGGACGTCACTGAACAGCTAGCTGCATGTCGTGAAATCCCCCCGCAGGCTCATGCCTACATATTATCTACGTTTCCCTTTGATATCCTACATGTGTGCGCTAAGATTTCAGGCTAAGCTCCGTCTATTTTTGGGGGGAATCTGGTCCACACAGGAGTAGGGAAATTGTTCTTATAATAAAAAAAAAATACGACAGAATGTGGTACCCTAGCAACAAAATGATAGAATATAGAATATATTATTGCATGTTTTTATCGTTGAGCAACCGGCAGCACGCGTTTGATTTTGTGTCCAGCTCCTCGACCTCATGCCAATAATAAACCTTTCATTAAGGCTAATTAGGGTCCATGAAGACAAGAGGAGCATTTGTGTTGTCACCGCGCCGCGCGGCGGCGGCGTAGCTAGCAGTATTTCCCCCCCGACTCTCTGAGGGTCCGTTAAAGAGGGACTGGAAGAGGATGATCAATAAAGTGAGCGGCGCACAGAGGCACGTCCCGCGATCGATACGGGATAGAGAGGAGAGGAGAGGAGAGGAGAGGAGGAGAGGAGAGGAGAGGAGAAGAGAGGAGAGGAGAGGAGAGGAGAGGAGAAGAGAAGAGAGAGGAGGAGAGGAGAGGAGAGGAGAGGAGAAGAGAAGAGAGAGGAGGAGAGGAGAGGAGAGGAGAAGAGAGAGGGGAGAGGAGAGGAGAGGAGAGGAGGAGAGAGGAGAGGAGAGGAGAGGAGAGGAGAGGGGAGGGGAGAGGAGAGGAGAGGAGAGGAGAGGAAAGGAGAGGAGAGGAGAGGAAAGGAGAGGAGAGGAGAGGAGAGGAGAGGAGAGGAGAGGAGAGGAGAGGAGAGGAGAGGAGAGGAGAGAGGCTTCCCCGCTGGGCAGGCCTACAGGACAGATATGAATGACTAGCAGACGATGGGATGAATGTAGCTCTACTGTGTCACTGAAGGACTGCACAGGGAGACGGGTCAAGTCCACGGGTGGCGGTGGGACAGTGACGGCAAAATCAAGTGGAGTGCATTGTTGGTTGTATTATGGCGTCGATTGCAGTGAGACTTGCTGTAGTAGATATTTATATGATTGACATGAATTTGAATGGATTGTTATGTACTTGTCTTCGGTGAAGCAGATCATATCGGCGCGGGTGATTCTTCGTTTTTTCTTTTTCTTTTTAAGCATTTGTTTATTGAAACTTTTGGATACAAACCAAGGATACAACACAACATCAGCAATACAAACAATACATACAATTCCCCCAAGCCCCCCCCCCCCCCCGAACATCTCATCCGTCAAATAAAAACAAACAGAAGAAAAACAGTGCATTTCCTCTTAAGCAAAGTGTTTGAACAGTATAGCAGTTACCGCCTGAGGATTGACTTACAAATGTAGAGCATAGCATGGGATGAATAAATACTTGAGATACAAATGTACTGTGCTATCAAACACCTGGAGGACAACAAGCAATGAGGGTTCATGAATCCACAATGTGTTGCAGATCTTCGCTTTCAAGAAGATGTAGAAAGGCGCCTCAAATTTTGTACAATTGATCGAGCTTACGTTTGAGACTATACGTTGGTTTTTCCAGAGCAAGACAGGATGATAGTGGTTTAATCCAGCAGTGACTGATGTGAGGATATGATACATTCTTCCAGTACATAGCTATGATACGTTTTGTGTGTATTAAGCAGAGATCAACCATTCCGATGTCATGCTCCCTCAAAGATATATTTACCGGCTATAGACTGAACATGCAGAGTTTGGGGCTAAGAGGAATGGGTTTAGAGGTTATTCTGGAAATTAAAGTTATTACTTCTTTCCAAAACATCTGCATCTTTTCACATTCCCAAATACAATGCAAACGGGTTCCTTTACGAATGCAAACGGGTTCCTTCACGAGTTTGCCATATTTGACACAAGTGTCGGGGTGTCTGGATTAAATGTATGTATCTTAACTGGAGTAATGTACGTCCTCATTATCCACTTATATCGGATCAGTTTAAGTCTAGAATTTATTGAGTGGCTCTCTGGGCCTAGCTGCAAATCAGGCTCCGTTCACACTCCAGAATATCCTCAAGTAGATCTTCACCCCGTGATATTCTTTTTGAGTCACACGACTCTTTAGGATCAAATGTAAATGTGTTGTAGAGTAGAGAGAGATCAGTTGGTGTTGTTGGGTGCGTGGGCTTATTCAAATGCAGCAGTGCCCACCTGGTTCAAGTCGTGGTCTCTGGCTCTGACTGTAGTAAATGGAGGAGATGTTTGTGAGCATTGTGAGATTGAATTCAGCAGCATGTATTTGATGTATTCTTCCGAGTGTTAAAGCCAGTTTTCAGCCTGTGTAAATCCTGGGTGTAGCTACAGTGGAAACGCAAAGCTGCGCGTGCCATAATAAACTACATCACCGCCAGTCATCATTTGCGCCAGAGATCTCCTATTGGTAAGAACCGAAGGCTTATAGCTTGTTCCACTGCAACATCATGGCAGGAGCACTGTTGTCCAAAAAGGATAAGAGCCTCGCTCCAGCCTTCAATATATGATCTTTGTCTGCCTTCCAGGTAGTAGTAGACCGGAAACAGTATGGCTGCCTCTATCTCCGCAAAATGTTCGTCTAGAAGCCACAATATTGTTATAAATATCAACAACCAGCCAACAGATATCAAAGCTGGTGACTTATATGGAAAAGATATGGAAAAAGCGTAACTCGAACTGGTTAAAAGCAATCTTTTTATGACTTTGAGCCCAAAATAAGGTTATTAGTCAACAAAATACCGTGGCTAATCTAGCTAATTAGCAGAGCAGGGAAAAAACATAGCTACACATGAAATTAAAAATGAAATTAAAAATGACAAAACTGACTGGAGGGGGGGCTTTAAGCACTGCTGTGCTTAAAAATACTTAGCTCACTATTAGGGTTTGCCTGAGGGAAACTGAACAAAGAAATGTCTGCGTCCGCCCGGGAGACATTTTCTGACATGTTTCTTTACACGCCATGACTTCCTCAACCATTAGCCCCTCCAGGGAAAAAACAATGCCCCAGAAAGGAGAGTCCCAGCTGGGATGTAAAGTGTGAAGCGGGGGAGGGTGTGGGGGGTTAAGGTGCAATCTCAGAGCGGTTGGCTTGTGTCGATCAGGCTGTGTGTGGGTGTTGTATGTTATTGTGTAGCTCCTGTGTCACTCATTGTGTTACAGCTGTGTCTGCTGTGAGTACACAGTGCCCCGTGTAGTCAATTTGGATTATCGAGTGCTCCGTGTGAATGGCCGGCGAATAGCAGATCACTGATCCCTCTGGACTGTTAGGGACGTGACAGTTATGTGTCGAGGAGAAAACAAAGAGAATGGGGGGGGGAAAACGGCCGTGGGCCTCCTGGGCTGGATGGAGTCTGGCAGGCGTTGGTTTGATGAATGGGTACATTCAGGTTCTTTTGCTCAGGACCCGCTATAGGGATAGAGAAAGGGCCCCAAAGCAATCAATGTAGATGATGCACGAAACAGCTCCCCAAGCAGCAGCGTCGTGATAGAGTCATCCTCTGATTCCACCAGCATCTGAGAGGGTAACAATCTGTGGCGGTGAGGAGAAACCACTCTTCCATACTGTTTCACACACCACGCTGCACACAAAACATCACTGATGATGTCTTGCGTCCACACTGCTTCGGCGCTGCTTCGCATTGTTTCCCCTCGTTGTCTTTCAAAGCCCCGCTTCTGAAATCCTTCTCTGTTATTCAGACAGGCAATTATTGGTAAAACAAATCTGCCGTCTCTGGAGGGGAACAGCAGCTGGGACGACGACGCACGCGGAAGTCCGAGATGAGGAGTTGCGCCTCGGCGGGCGGTTCTCGCTCGTTAGGAGCACAATACGTTTAGGGACGCGGGGCCAGGGTTTGTGCTGCGTGCTTGCGTGCGGGGGGCTCGGGGGACGCGCGCGCGGGGTGGGACGTTTGCGGTGGTGGCAGCTGTCATGTTTCCGCAGGCAGAGACAGACACACTAGTCCCTCTCTGTCATGCATCTCCTGTGTACTTTAATGAGGAACAAAGACAACGAGCCTCTTAAGCGGTGTAACGCGGTGCGACAGCCCCCGCCGCTCAACGCCGTGACAGCTCAAGACAGCGCTTGTCATCCGTACAATCGCACAGCTGTGGGGAACACTAAGTGACTGCTCTGCCATCACGAGCTACCGCTACGCTAGCCGAAGGTGGGCGCACAACAACGCTATATATTAGGAGCAATAGTAATACCCGTACGGCTCGTATTGCTGTGGTTTTTGTTCGTGACTAGATGCTACTAACTTATAACAAAATTGAAACTACATTTCTGGTAGGGCTGCACGGGTCTGCAGCTATGTGGACCTATCACAAATAGAACGGGTCTTACACCTGCTGCTCAGTAGTGGACTTATTATATTAACACTGCATTCGCTTCAGCTTCAACCATTCAACCATTTATTTACAAGCAAACACACAAACCTGAATTGTTTTTGCATTTTCTTTGCACTATGGATAAAGTTGAACATATATTATTTTTTAGCTGTAGGCTATTTTAAGAAAAACAATCAACAGTTAGTGCAAATTACATTTTGATATAATTCATCTTCACATTGGCAATATACTAATTCAAGCATTTCTTTCAACAGTGCAAACAGCCATTTTACATATTCTTTTGAATAGAACAGACCTTGGATTATGAAAGAGTCATCATTAGTGCAAAAACAGCTTAGATTTCAGATGAAATCTTCTGAACAAAAGAACATTTAATGATTGAAAAGTATGGCTTTAGACTGAGGAGCTGTGATTGCTGTATAACAGTATTTCAATCATGAGAGACCAGTGGGTAAAATTTGACCAGCAAAGCTTTATTCACAAATAGCATGGCAACTCATTTTTGGCGTAATAATGACTCCGTGGAAAGATGACCCTCTTCTTGTGGAGGGCATCTGCTCAGTCTAGGATAGAGAATTCCCCCCGTAGGGAATGCTTCAGGAGTCAAGACGTTGGTGGTGGACTGGGAAGGTGGGTGGGGCGAAACACCAGACCAGCCACTGAGATGAACAATCAGGAAAGAGGATGATGCCCTGGTGACCACGTTTATTGCTTGTGTCCTCTTTGTTGATTGGCTCAGCAGACGGGGATTTATGACATCACGGATGACATCACAGTGGTATTATGACATCACCGATGACATCGGCGAGTATGACATCACCGATGTTTTGACAGATGCGCTGGGCTGATTGGCTATGACTGGTCTCCCCATCTTGAAACTCGGTCGAGACCAACATTATGAATGAGGAACTTTGAGAATTGAGAGTGGTCCCTGTCTCTTGCTGTAACATGACACCACAGACAGGCCAGAGGAAGAGAGGCAGCGGTGCCAGTGGACTGAGCAGAGATCCCCGCTGAGACCTCTCACTCTTTGCAATGCAGTGTTTCTGGAATACGGGACAAATCGCGTCTCGTATCAGTTCAATACGGGACACGTCTTTTTGTTTACAAATACGGGATGATTTCGTATTTTAAGGGACGGTGGGCAACCCTAGCATACTGTAGGCTATTCAATATCTATGTTAGCAGTATTAAAGCTGTATAGCTAATAATATGCACACTTCAATATTAGGTTTATTTGTCGCAAGTCATATCCTCATCATCGCAACATTGAACAATGTTATCGCACGTTGCAGATTTTCCTCATATCATGCAGGCCTGATTTCTGGCAGTACTTAATGCAGTACTCCACTTAGTTTTAACATGGGGGTTAAATATTTGGTACTTGACCGCCATTGAAAGCAGAATATAAACTACTCAGCGAGATCAGATGCAGATTAATTTGATTGAGGCCGTGGAGCCTGAAAACATTTAACATGTTGGTGAACAGGTTCAACAACAGATCCTGCTACTGTGATTTTCAACTGTCAGTCAAACATTTTAGAACATAATTTCACCGATTGGCTTTTTTTTTGGAGAACCTAGTGGAGGGAATGTATTTAAAACATATTTAAATGTTTTAAATGTTAGTGTAAATCAAGAATAGAAATCGCAAAATGATGACAGGTCAATGACTGCTTAATTGTCTTAAAAACAGGATATGTTGTGTGTTAACACGTTCACTGCCAATGACGAGTTGAGTCGTCAAAAAAAATCCAACGGTTGACTGCCAATGACGAGTTGAGTCGTCAAAAAAAATTTGACGGTGGGACGTGGATCAACGCCCCCCACGTCTCCTATAAAAATATTGGAGCCACCGAACGTGTACAACCCATTCCACCGACCCACTAAGTGGCAACAGTGCTCTCCAGACTAGAAAAAGCAGAGCCAAAACTGCAGGGGAACGCGCGAGGAAACCATTCTCATACTGTAAAATGGATTGGCGAAAACGCTTTTGCTTTCGCGCATTATCGCGCTGGGAGCTGGCGGTGGGGGATTGCAAATTTGCATAATAGATTATGCGTGCAACACACTTTGAAACACGGCAGAAAGCCCACAATCGCACGCAGCTTCATTGCAGCTGAGCTCACAACCGAAACGACTCATGCAGACTCGCCCAAAGAGCAGCCGCCAGCAGCCAGGCAGCACAGACGAGCCTCGCTTGTGACAAACGCTGCAAAGCCACCAGAGACACACCCATGGAGGGAGGAGTTTGAAGGAGAGGGGGGTTTCCTGCTGCTATGGAGGAAATTACTGTTCAAAACTATTGTTTAGATGTCTGACGTCTTACGCCAAAAATAAATGGTTAAAGTGACTGTTCTATCGAATTTCACAAAAAGCCATTTATCTCAGAATAAATTTTCAGACGCTGAAACCATGCTGTATTCTACTGCTAATGCCTACATAACTACTAACTCTACAAACTAACTCTTTTAGACAGAGAAAGCACACATTCTATTAGTTCTTTTGAGATCATTTGTGTTCACAAAATCTTAGCAGAAAAGAATCCTCGGCTCTTGAAAGATGAGCCAGAATCCTCAAAAAAAAACTTGGCAGAACCTACCTACAGTATTGAAAAAACGGCTGGCAGTGAATGTGTTAAATGTACGTTTTCACGTTATTTTCATGGCTAATTCAATCAAACGCTACAAATGCCACAAACTCGTCCCTATTGCATCCAATCTATTGTGATTACGTTTTCATGGTGGTCAAGTGCCAAATAAGCCCCATGTTAAAAAACTAAGTGGAATATCGCTTTAAAGTCTCGTAGAATCTGTTCAGGTCTAACTGTGGACACCTGATTTCCCAGTGGCTGCTAGTAGTGACATTCACATTCTATTCAGATCCAGTGTGAATTTCTGGAACATCTCCTAATGACTTAGCATACGTTTCCCTCCTCCTTTCCTCACTGCACCGCTTCTTCTGTCCGAGAAATGAAATAAAAGATTGTGAGCGGGACCGTCCCCCTACACCTGTCCACACCGACACCTGTCCACACCGACACGCAGATGGAGAGATAATTGCGATGGGATGGTTCTGAAGGAGCTAATTGGACTCCCCCCCCCCTCCCCCTCCTGACAGGAGCTGGTCCGTGCCAGGTTCTGACCTGCTGCCCAGGTAAGCATTTATTCGGCGGGCCTGCAGGGCTCCACAGCCAACCAGATTGGAAGTGTGGCGAGAAACAGCGAGGAGGAGAGCGAGCGAGAGAGATAGAGAGAGATAGACGGGAAGGGAGAGAGAGAGAGACACAGGAAGAGAGAGTTGTTACAGGAGCTGAGGGGAGCGCTCTCACACTCTCCATTACCCGGGTAATGAGGCGACGCCGCGCCATTGTTTTATCACTAAGAGGGAAACGGGCAGAAATGTGGAGTTCAGCGTGTGCTCCTCGTGTTCCCCACTGCTCGGCTTGGCATCTGCCCTCTTTGTTCGCAGCGCTCTTTCCTATATCCTCGCCTCTCTCCCTCACGGAGGCTATAAGGCCAATCTCTCTGAAGACATATGCCTTTTAGCTTAGCATTATTAACCTGTCGTTGCCCCCGGTTTAGACTAATGTCATCTCTCATGAGTAACCGCTGCTCCCCTCCGACGTTAATGTGAGAGCACTCTGCTGGGCAGCTATTCCCAAAAGAGTCTGCTGTCCCCGTCGCCCTCGCCCTGTGTTACCTCTCTGTGTTTCTGTTCTTTCTTTTGGCCACACGGAGGGGACCCGCGACATCAACTCTGTTTTATTGCTCTTTCGCTGGCAGTAAATCAGCCCGGAGCGCGAGGCGCTAAAGCTGTTTATTATGCCGGAGAGGAGCGGCGAGTGCAATAGTGCACCTCTCCGGAGCGCACCCCCCCCCACCTCCACAGGGACATATGGGTGCTCCGGGGGGAGCCAGGGAGACGAAGCCCGACCCCCCCCCCCCCCCCCCCGTAGCGAGAAAACCTGCAAACTCCCAAAACAATTCCGCATTTCTCCAGTGTTTATGACAGATAATGCAATGCTGAAATAATATCGTTTCCATCTTATCATCATGACATAGTCCTTAGTTGGTGGTATGAATCATTTCCTTCCCCAGAATGGATTTGAGATGGTTTCCGGGAGCTCCCGGGGGAAAATAGCTGGCGCTCACACACACACACACACACACACACACCCTCCTACAGTACTCGGCCATGTCTTGAGAGAGATTCTCATGCAGATCCACTGCTAAAGTGCTACTTTTGGGTCCCGCGGGGCCCCGTCCTCTGCACACACACACGGAGATTGATTGCACTGTGGGAGTCACGCTGAGTTGGAGGACCACCCCCCCCCCCCAATCACCTGAGGGATTCTGCTACCAGCAGGGGGCTTTCGTGTCAGCGAGCGCCACACGCTGGGCTTAGCCCTGCTTTTTCCATCGAGACGAGGCTGTGCTGTGTTGTGTTGTGTTGGCTGTGACTGCCGAGAAGGTGCGTGTGTGAATACTGTATCGACCTGTTGTCAGAGCCCTCATTAACATAGCTGATTAGCTATCTGGAAGATGGATAGGACCGGAGGGAGCACGTCTTTGCTCTGCGTTTTTTTTATTTTTTATTACACACATCGCCTGACAGTTATTAGCCATGGGTGGCTGAGTGGAGGAGGATGGCGCGTGTCTTACAGCGTCTAGTGTCAAATGTGTTTATCCGCCTTCGCGGTGCTCTGTGTGTGATTGAGTGACCCTTCGCCCGTGCCGTGGATGTTATTGCAGGATGTGACTGCAGCCTGTGCCCACTCTCATCTCTCTCTCATCTGTCCAAATGGAGCCTCAAAGAAAACTGGGAGCGGGGGCGTGGGGGGCTGGGGGGGCATGGGGGGGCGGGGGGATGGTGCACACACCTTTACCTTGCACTTATGATAGCAAGACATCATCCAGGTTAGGGGATGTTAATGATTAATGGACAATCGATCATTAAGAAGTCGATCGATCAAAGTGTTAACCGATTAATCGACAATGTAGGCTATGTGCTATTTTATCATTTTTCTTTTCTTTTCTGAAATGATTTAACAGCACAAGGGCAAAATGTAACTTTCCCTGCTTATACAGAGGAAGAAGAAAGCCAAGCTAGCAGACAGAAAGTCCAGGTTGGGAGAATTACACCCAAAAAGACAACAGTCATCATTGTAAACATTGTAACACAATGTTGAAATATCTCACGTCCACAAGCACAATGACAGCTAATGCAGGAGGAGGTTTAGTTGGTTGATCTTGTTGGGTCGGCCTAAAGACATGTGTAAAACCCTGCATTTTGTATTTTGTATGTCAAAAGCCGTTTTTAAT
>NC_139634.1:11131955-11141955 GCF_964638095.1 Poromitra crassiceps
ATACTGCCAGAGCTCTCCTCATAAGACCCCCAGACTCCAGAGTCCTCCTCATAAGACCCCCAGCCTCCAGAGTCCTCCTCATAAGACCCCCAGACTCCAGAGTCCTCCTCATAAGACCCCCAGCCTCCAGAGTTCTCCTCATAAGACCCCCAGACTCCAGAGTCCTCCTCATAAGACCCCCAGCCTCCAGAGTCCTCCTCATAAGACCCCCAGACTCCAGAGCTCTCCTCATAAGACCCCCAGCCTCCAGAGTCCTCCTCATAAGACCCCCAGACTCCAGAGTCCTCCTCATAAGACCCCCAGCCTCCAGAGTTCTCCTCATAAGACCCCCAGACTCCAGAGTCCTCCTCATAAGACCCCCAGCCTCCAGAGTTCTCCTCATAAGACCCCCCCACACTCCAGAGTTCTCCTCATAAGACCCCCAGACTCCAGAGTTCAACTCATAAGACCCCCACACTCCAGAGTTCTCCTCATAAGACCCCCAGACTCCAGAGTTCTCCTCATAAGACCCTCAGACTCCAGAGTCCTCCTCATAAGACCCCCAGCCTCCAGAGTTCTCCTCATAAGACCCCCCCACACTCCAGAGTTCTCCTCATAAGACCCCCAGACTCCAGGGTTCTCCTCATAAGACCCCCAGACTCCAGAGTTCTCCTCATAACACCCCTACACTCCAGAGTTCTCCTCATAAGACCCCCAGACTCCAGAGTTCTCCTCATAAGACCCCCAGACTCCAGAGTTCTCCTCATAACACCCCCAGACTCCAGAGTCCTCCTCATAAGACCCCCAGACTCCAGAGTTCTCCTCATAAGACCCCCAGACTCCAGAGTTCTCCTCATAACACCCCCAGACTCCAGAGTTCTCCTCATAAGACCCCCAGACTCCAGAGTTCTCCTCATAAGACCCCCAGACTCCAGAGTTCTCCTCATAAGACCCCCAGACTCCAGAGTTCTCCTCATAACACCCCCAGACTCCAGAGTTCTCCTCATAAGACCCCCCCACACTCCAGAGCTCTCCTCATAAGACCCCCAGACTCCAGAGTCCTCCTCATAAGACCCCCAGACTCCAGAGCTCTCCTCATAAGACCCCCAGACTCCAGAGTTCTCCTCATAAGACCCCCAGACTCCAGAGTCCTCCTCATAAGACCCCCAGACTCCAGAGCTCTCCTCATAAGACCCCCAGACTCCAGAGTTCTCCTCATAAGACCCCCAGACTCCAGAGTCCTCCTCATAAGACCCCCAGACTCCAGAGCTCTCCTCATAAGACCCCCAGACTCCAGAGTCCTCCTCATAAGACCCCCAGACTCCAGAGTCCTCCTCATAAGACCCCCAGACTCCAGAGTTCTCCTCATAAGACCCCCAGACTCCAGAGTTCTCCTCATAACACCCCCAGACTCCAGAGTTCTCCTCATAAGACCCCCAGACTCCAGAGTTCTCCTCATAAGACCCCCCCACACTCCAGAGCTCTCCTCATAAGACCCCCAGACTCCAGAGTCCTCCTCATAAGACCCCCAGACTCCAGAGCTCTCCTCATAAGACCCCCAGACTCCAGAGTTCTCCTCATAAGACCCCCAGACTCTCCTCATAAGACCCCCAGACTCCAGGGTTCTCCTCATAAGACCCCCAGACTCCAGGGTCCTCCTCATAAGACCCCCAGACTCCAAAGCTCTCCTCATAAGACCCCCAGACTCCAGGGTTCTCCTCATAAGACCCCCAGACTCCAGAGTTCTCCTCATAAGACCCCCAGACTCCAGGGTTCTCCTCATAAGACCCCCAGACTCCAGGGCTCTCCTCATAAGACCCCCAGACTCCAGAGTTCTCCTCATAACACCCCCAGACTCCCCCAGAGTTGCACTGATATTCATGTCATGCTCTTGTAG
This sequence comes from Poromitra crassiceps, assembly GCF_964638095.1. Lineage (NCBI taxonomy): Eukaryota > Metazoa > Chordata > Actinopteri > Beryciformes > Melamphaidae > Poromitra > Poromitra crassiceps. The sequence continues at coordinate 11,133,832 of NC_139634.1, forward strand.
AGAAGAACATCACGCTCTCTCCTGCCAACCTCCTCAGCGGGAGGTTAGTGTCACATCGCTCCACGCTCTTTGTCCTCCTCAGCACAGCATGGTAATCTGCTGTACAGTCGAGTGAGGGCAGGGCCACCGGACAAAGAGTCAAACAAGCTCCCATTAACGTCTCACCCAGGCAGAACACACAGGTGCACGTTTTGAAATTGGTCCGAGAAAATGGCAGGGCGGAATGTAATGTGTGCTAGTGTGGCTGGAGATAGTGGAGAGTGTGTCCATTTACCAGCAGGAGCGTGTGCAGACCATGAAGGAAGAGATAGGTCTATTACTGAGTCGGTGTTGCGAGGCGCAAAATGTCTATTTCAGGGGCCTGCTTTAAATAGGGTGAGTCACCAAGCTTTTGGAGCACCAGAGGCTGCATGTGTGTGTGTGTGTGTGTGTGTGTGTGTGACGTGTGTGTGTGTGTGTGTGTGTGTGTGTGTGTGTGTGTGTTTGGATGCATGTGTCTGTGTGTCACCACAGAATTTCACACATACAGTACACACACGCTCTCGCGCGCGCGCACACGCACGTGCCTGCCTGGAGGGGGCAGGTCTGTGACGGGTTAGGCGTTTTGGGTATGGGCCATCCTCTCTCAGCACCTAGCAGGGAGCTGGCCCGGGGACGAGGACAGGCAGCGACTTCAATCTGTTTGGTAAATACCGGGGAAAGTGAGGCCCATCCATTGCCATGGCAGAAAATAGAAGATAGCCCAGGCCAGACCTGTGACGGCAACGAGACCTCCTCTAGTAGGAGTACTGTTAGTAGTAGTGCTATGTGGAAGGCATGCAGAAGACATACATTTAGCATAGAACACTGAGTGGAGAGAGAAATTAGGTGTTATCAGAAAATAGAGTTTGTGAAAGAACGTGTTAAATTGTCTGGATGGCCAGACAATGTGAACGAGAGAGAGAGAGAGAGAGAGAGAGAGAGGAACCAAATAAGAGACGGAAGCAGCCTCCTGCTGCCAGTGAAATGTCAATGGAACCCTGGGGATGAATTGATTAACCTCTCCACTCCTAATCTGCCTGCAGCTTTCAGCAAAGACAGATGGACAGACAGGCCAGCTTTACATGCACAACTCTACAGACATAAAGACAGATGGAGAGACAGGCCAGCTTTACATGCACAACTCTACAGACATAAAGACAGATGATAGACAGGCCAGCTTTACATGCACAACTCTACAGACATAAAGACAGATGGACAGACAGGCCAGCTTTACATGCACAACTCTACAGACATAAAGACAGATGGACAGACAGGCCAGCTTTACATGCACAACTCTACAGACATAAAGACAGATGGACAGACAGGCCAGCTTTACATGTACAACTCTACAGACATAAAGACAGATGGACAGACGGGCCAGCTTTACATGCACAACTCTACAGACATAAAGACAGATGGACAGACAGGCCAGCTTTACATGTACAGCTCTACAGACATAAAGACAGATGGACAGACAGGCCAGCTTTACATGCACAACTCTACAGACATAAAGACAGATGGACAGACAGGCCAGCTTTACATGCACAACTCTACAGACATAAAGACAGACAGGCCAGCTTTACATGCACAACTCTACAGACATAAAGACAGATGGGCCAGCTTTACATGCACAACTCTACAGACATAAAGACAGATGGAGAGACAGGCCAGCTTTACATGCACAACTCTACAGACATAAAGACAGATGGAGAGACAGGCCAGCTTTACATGCACAACTCTACAGACATAAAGACAGATGATAGACGGGCCAGCTTTACAAGCACAACTCTACAGACATAAAGACAGATGATAGACGGGCCAGCTTTACATGCACAACTCTACAGACATAAAGACAGATGGACAGACAGGCCAGCTTTACATGCACAGCTCTACAGACATAAAGACAGATGGACAGACAGGCCAGCTTTACATGCACAACTCTACAGACATAAAGACAGATGGATAGACGGGCCAGCTTTACAAGCACAACTCTACAGACATAAAGACAGATGGAGAGACGGGCCAGCTTTACAAGCACAACTCTACAGACATAAAGACAGATGGATAGACGGGCCAGCTTTACAAGCACAACTCTACAGACATAAAGACAGATGGATAGACGGGCCAGCTTTACATGCACAACTCTACAGACATAAAGACAGATGGATAGACGGGCCAGCTTTACATGCACAGCTCTACAGACATAAAGACAGATGGACAGACAGGCCAGCTTTACATGCACAGCTCTACAGACATAAAGACAGATGGAGAGACAGGCCAGCTTTACATGCACAACTCTACAGACATAAAGACAGATGGACAGACAGGCCAGCTTTACATGCACAACTCTACAGACATAAAGACATATGGACAGACGGGTCAGCTTTACATGCACAGCTCTACAGACATAAAGACAGATGGACAGACGGGTCAGCTTTACATGCACAGCTCTACAGACATAAAGACAGATGATAGAGGGGCCAGCTTTACATGCACAGCTCTACAGACATAAAGACAGATGAATCACTCCCTTTCTCAAAGGAAGATCCATACGCAATCTATCATCATCAAGGTCTTTAGTGTAGTTTGATAGCGTGCATGTTTGGATGTACCTCCAACTGAAATGTCAGTCAATTATGTTCCACATTTTGACACATCAGCAATAACGAAAAGCACTTTCTCTATCAAAGATAGTTTCAATGCAAAAATGCAAAACAGTGGCGGTTTTGCACACCTCAGTATTCTCTGTGACAGGCACACGAGGAAGACACCGAAACGAGACACGAATAAAACTCCCACACGCTGTCTTCTTCACACGCGGTCTTCTTCACATCACTTTGGGCTGTGCAGGAGGTGTCTGATGATCTTCAAACCAGGAGAGTTTAAAACCTAACGTTGTCCATGTGCCTCCTCCCTGTTTTCTCTCCTCCTCCTCCTCTTCTTCTTCCTCCTCCTCCTCTCTCTATCTCCCCCTGCAGTCTGCTCCCAGTTCTCCAAAGGCGTGTACGCCATCATCGGCCTGTATGACAGGAAGACGGTCAACATGCTCATGTCCTTCTGCGGCGCGCTGCACGTCTGCTTCGTCACGCCCTCCTTCCCCATCGAGACGGCCAATCAGTTTGTGATCCAGCTGCGGCCCGAGCTCCAGGACGCTCTGGTGGGAGTGGTCGACCACTACGGATGGAACAAGTTCGTCTACATGTACAGCTCCGACTCAGGTAGGCACCTCACACGTTTCATCTTCAGGGGATTTGCTTTCATGAACTCTACGCTTTATCTGTGATTTACCAATCTCTACGGTCGGGCAATATATCGTGATATGAGACTAGATATTGTTCAGAGTTCAATACCCCAATATCGTCTTTAGATTTTGGATATCGTAATACAGTATCGTGATATGGAGTTTAGTTTTTTCCTGGTTTTAAAGGCTGCATTACAGTAAAGTGATGTAATCTTCTGAACTTCAGACTGCTCTAGCTGTTCTCTTATTTGCCTTTACCCACTTAGTCATTTTTATGCACATTATTGATTGTTATTGATCAGAAATCTTATTATTGTGTAATTTTTACTATTTTGTGAAAGCACCAATAGTCATCCTTACAATATTATCGCAATATCAATATTGAGGTATTGTATTTGGTCAAAAAATATTGTGATGTTGTGATGAATATTGTATTTGATTTTGTCTATATCGCCCCATCAGTACTATAAGATGTTGCGGAGAGCTCTATGACATTAGTTACTGTATACCACAAAGTGTATGAGGCCTCAGGCACAAATGTGTGTGACCTCCAAGCTGTTTCGAATAGATGATGCATCTACTGTTGCAACACTGTTGATTGATTGAATTGATGCAATCTGATCCTCCTTACGCATCTTACGATAGCGACGTGTTCGGGGGTGTTATCACGGGGATTTTCGAAATGCGCCTGAGGAGGAGAGCCACTCTGCTCCACCACACAGTCGCAGGCAGTACCGGTTGTTACACCAACTGCCGTTAGTCATCCTCATATTGCCATGGCGACAGCAATGGGGTCAAATGTAGCCATTGTGCAGCAATGAGCAGCCATCAGAGCATTTATTGTAGTCCGCCGTTTTTCTACAGGCAGAGGACACAGAAAGAAATATTGACCGGGTGCCGGCCAGCAGATAAATCACACAATGGGAGAGAAAGATTAAGCCATTCAGTGAGCAGTGTCCTCGCCTCGCCGGTACGAGCGGCCGGTGTTGAGAGAAAGGGTTCCTTTGTCGGTGGAACAAAAAAAAGAAATCAACAAGAGAAAAGGAACTTTAGCATACAATGAAATCATCTTTATAGCCGTCTGGCAGGAGCAAGCTGAAGGAAAACCACACACCTGTCAGCACCAGGTGTGCTGTACATCCCCCCCCTCCTCCTCCTCCCCTCCAGCCAATCAGCTATACCCTTCCCATAACGCCATGCCATCTGTCCCAGGTGTTGTGTGCGTCGGAGCATGACCATCAAGTGTTTGTCGTGTTTGTGTGTTTGTGTATGCATGTGTGTGTGTGTGTGTGTGTATGTGTGTGTGTGCGTGCGTGTGCGTGTGCATGTATGCCCTGTGTGCCAGTCTTCACAGATGTGCATGCGTGGCTTTTCTGCAACTTTATCTGCCTGTGTTTTTCCGAGTGTGAGAGGAAGCGGCTTTAACAGACAAACCTCTCTCCCCTGTCACTCTGTCACCATGCAGCTGTGACAGTGGAGATTTGACACTGGGCTCTCTGGGCCCTACTGATGGATGATGGCCGTAGCTCCTCCACACATGTCCCTCCCGCTGATGTTTTTATCTGCGGTGATCCCCTCATCAGCCAGTCAGAAGCTGTGGGGTTGTGTGTGTCACTGTGTGTGTGTCATGTCGTGTGTGTGTGTGTGTGTGTGTGTGTGTGTGTGTGTGTGGGTGTGTGTGTGTGTGTGTGTGTGTGTGTGTGTGTGTGTGTGCGTGTGTGTGCGTGTGCGTGTGTGTGCAGGGTCATTTGCTCTCTTGTGATTGAGTGGTGGGATAGAGCGTGTTGGAATCCATGTCAGCTAGTCCTCTGTTGCCTGGATACTACTCTGCAGCTTTGCTTCCTACTGGGTTATTTTAAGCCGTGGAGAAGAATTATATTTGACATTTTTGACTTCTTTCTATCAATATTTTTTTTCAGTGCATCATTTGGACTGAGAAAGCACCTGGTCACATACGCACACGCGGGTGGATTTGATAATTTGCCCTGCTATGGAGACACTGCGTAACGCGTCATCATTCAGAAGCCACGCCCAAGACGGGGGGAAAACAGAAACCCCCCCTCCAATCCTGGCGTTCTCCTATGTCACGTGCATGGTTGCGTGTTGCACAAAAAGATCGTATATACGGAAGATGAACACTCCAACTTACTTCTTGACAGCTAGATCTAGATGTAAACACTCCGGCGATTTTCAAACAGCTTTGTATCAGTATGACATGAGTTGTGTATCGGAAAACTGTAAATAGTTTTGCAGACATTCATTTAGTTTGACAGTTAATGAGAGTTGATTTGAGTGAAGTCGTGGACCAGTGATTTCATTTGTGCACGAATGACATCACTGGTCCACACACCGTAACTGAAATCAACTCTCATTAACTGTCAAACTAAATGAATGAATGATATACTACTCATGTCGTAATGATACAAAGCTGGTTGAAAATCGCTGGAGTGTTCCTTTAATAATGACTTTTTTCCCAATTAAAGTGTGCCTTTGCCGTGCCACTGTGCAGGAGACGTTGACGTAAAGTGCCTCATTTTATTTCCAAACGCTCGAGAAGGGGAAAACAAATTTGATAGTCCATTAAACCTCTCATAAACAATATTCAGGAAATGCTTTCTCAAAGTGTTATTTTCTCTTTGTGACAAATTGTCTCTAAATTGCCTGGTGCCCCGCTCTGCATGTATTGCCTCTGGCCGGAGGGGCGCTTATGACAGCCAGATTCCATTATGATATTATTCTCTTCCAGGATGCCTCTGGAGGGCCATTTTTACCTTGGCTAGGCCTCTGTGCCGCCCTGTCAGGCTGGCTCTGATTGGCTAGGCCTCTTGTCTGTGCCGCCCTGTCAGGCTGGCTCTGATTGGCTAGGCCTCTGTCTGTGCCGCCCTGTCAGGCTGGCTCTGATTGGCTGAGGCCTCTGTCTGTGCCGCCCTGTCAGGCTGGCTCCGATTGGCTAGGCCTCTGTCTGTGCCGCCCTGTCAGGCTGGCTCTGATTGGCTAGGCCTGTGTGCCGCCCTGTCAGTCAGGCTGGCTCTGATTGGCTAGGCCTCTGTCTGTGCCGCCCTGACAGGCTGGCTCTGATTTATAGTGCATGAGTCTGCTGGCTACATTTAAATATTCACTGTGTGCAGTAATATACAATGTTCTTTTTACAATCAACAGAAAAGTGAGGGGGGGGGGGCTACAAAATGGAGGAGGGAGAGAGAGAGAAGCAAGGAGGGAAGGAAAATAGGAGGGGGGGTAACGGCGTGGGCAACATTGCAATTCACGCATCGATGTAGAGAATCCTTAACATCCAGGACAACTGTTAATGTGATTCAAGCACTAATCTGAAGCCATCTTGACCGCTGCCAAGCTGCACGATCAAATGTAGCAAAAAACGTCAAAGATTTGAAAAGAGACAAATTGATACAAAATGGCGCCGCACGTCTGGGCTTAAACGGCAGCAATCAAGCTAATGCAAGTTGTTTGCACATTAGGCTGTCTTGGCTGATGCTGGAGGATACACTCACTGCCTCTCTCATTCCCTTTTCCCCGCGAACATCTGGGAGTCACAATTACCAGCCATCTGCAGAAGCAACTCATCTTCACCATGCAACAGCGTTCATATTTCTTTAGCCTGACGTGTGACAAATGGACCTTTTACCCCGAGCAAAGAGCAGCGACATGAAACCAAGGGTTATGAATAGAGTCATGGAACTCCCTTCCATCACGTGTCACCACAGCAACAACAAAATCCTTTAGAAAATAAACGTAGTTTTCTATAGGTATGTAATATTACTTTGCTATTGCTTTTTTTTTTACTTAATGGTAGGAATGTATTATGTATGTATATATGTATGTATGTATGTATGTATGTATGTATGTATGTATGTATGTATGTACAGTATGTACAGTATGTATGTATGTATGTATGTATGTATGTATGTATGTATGTATATATGTATGTATGTATGTATGTATGTATATGTATGTATGTATGTATATATGTATATATGTATATATATGTATATATGTATATATGTATGTATGTATGTATGTATGTAATTTTCTGCTATTTCATGTGTGATCTTCACCTTTTTCATATGCACCACTTGAACGAATGGGGATGAATCAAATGAACATAAATAATGAAATAGGGAAGTGCACGACAGGGACATTAAAGCAAGGAGGAATACCAGGAGCGCGAGGCGAAGGGGGAACGACTCCAACAGCATCGGCCTTCCTTTCCAAACTGCTGGCTCAGAATATAATATTGCGCGGAGGAGCTGTCCGCGGTGCTGAAACCTCCCGCTGACACAAGGACTCTGCTGCCGCTCCGCTCTTACCCACAGATAGTGGTCCATTCTCCCCAGGACCCGCTGGCCTTACTCCCGGGCCATGATCGACTGCCCACTCTGTTCCCATGACCATCATCAATTTCACGCCTCCTTTTAAATCTGTCAGCACCAAGGACTACAATTATTCACTCATGAGCACCTGCAGAATGGAAGGAGAGAACACCATAAAGCGCTCTATAAGTTGCCACGTACCTTTCCCGGTAATGTGTGTCAGTATATATTTTACTGCTGGATATATTCTCCCCCCCTCTACATCATCTTTTGTACAGCAGTCGTGCCGTGTTCTGTGTGCAGTGAAATCTAACTTCGGCTATAGAGGTGAAACGCGCCATTTCTTTAATGACCCCCCGCCGGTGTCAAAGACGGATAGAATTCCCCGGAGAACAGCTGACTGTAAGTCTATAATAAGAGTGAGCGATCATCTGTCAGAGGACTGGGACTGCGTGTGACTGCCGCGGCAGTTGTTGTTTCTGTGGGGAAGGCACTTTACGCTGTGTGTTCTGTGACACGTTGTATTTATCAGAT
>NC_139634.1:11149455-11159455 GCF_964638095.1 Poromitra crassiceps
GCCCCTTTATGTCCGAGTGTTTCGGAAAGGCTAGTTTCTATAGTAACCTGTCCAGCTCACTGCACTGCATTAACGGACACATGGAGCAGAACAGGAAACACACAACTCAGTCTGTTGGGCCTGAGAAACACGGACACTTGGCAACACAGGTGCACGAGGGAGACGGTGCTGAGGAGAGGAGCGCTATGTGTCACCACCACACTGGCCCCATCAGAACATGAAGGGATTTGAACTTGGAGCCAGCCTAGCTAGCTTCCTCTTCACGGTCAGTCAGTCTCCATCTGTCTCTGCTCTGTGTTTGGAGCTGCTGGCAGCGAGCTGAGCAACTCACACGCTTACAATTCAAACCTTCATAATAGAGATAGTGGAGCTGCAGACTGTGTCACCATCACACCGCGGTGTGAGAGTCAGGGAGAGCGACGCGAGCCGGCGAGATGTACATGTGGCGCGTGATGGAGATGAAGCTTCAGATGACCTGAGATGAATCATTTCCGAGCGGAGAAGAAAGGAGGAGACACAGAGAGCAGGAGAGGGTGTGCGCTTTGAGACGCAGCTTGGCTTCTAATCAGACTCAGTCTTAGCCGAGTCTTAGGGCTGGGGGAAACTTTGTCGGTTGTGGGCCACATACGGAAAAATAGTCGCACGGGCCAAACGGCATTATGCACGGCATTCATTGTGTTCTGTACTTACGATTTAGAAAAATCTATGTATTTGTGATTCTTTTGACTGATAATATAGCAATTGCGATAATGATTTTTGATTGGATTTTGACACATATTTAGGCCTTTAACAATATTGCACCTCCCCTGCGATTTTGTTTTTAAATTTGTTTCATTGAATTTTTCAGCCCTACTGAGTGACAGATACAATGTTGTCTCAGAGTCTACATAACTCTACATAACTCATAACTCTAATATATTTCATAGTTTTACTTTGTCAAGATCAATTGCAGAGAGAGAGAGAGAGAGAGAGATAATTTATGTTTGTACAGTATCTATGCTTTGGCAACATGTGCATGTAAATCATGCCAATAATGCTCTTTGAACGGAATTGAGAGAGAGAGAGAGAGAGAGAGAGAGAGAGAGAGAGAGAGAGAGAGAGAGAGAGAGAGAGAGAACATGTTTGTATATGTTTTGGCATCATGCACATGTACATCATGCCAATGTGGCAATTATGCCATTTGAATGAGAGAGAGAGAGAGAGAGAGAGAGAGAGAGAGAGAGAGAGAGAGAGAGAGAGAGAGATGTTTCTTGATACTTTGGCAATATTGTTGTTATGACATTCATGCCAATAAAGCTATTTGAATTTGAATTTGAATTTGAGAGAGAGAGAGAGCGAGAGAGAGCGAGTGAGAGAGAGAGAGAGAGAGAGAGAGAATAAATAAATATGATCCAAGTGTGTTTGAATTATAATGTTATGCTACACTTTTGAGGTGACTGATATTTCCATTAGCCTACTGTACCTGTTACTGTAGCTGTTCCTCCCTGGTCTCTTTCTGTCCTCTCTGAGTCATCAAAACACTGAACTAGCTTTGAATAAATAAGCTACTCGTGTGCTACGCGTGTTTACTCATGGCCGTTTAGACCATCCAACAAGCTATCTAACGTTAATCTACCTGTACCTGTGATTCAGCATCACATGTCTCGCCTTCTTGCTGGGCAATTTGAAGAAAATTCAACAAACCTTGACCGTGACGTTTCGTTTTGAGCCTGTACCGACAGTCACAGTGGCTTGACAGACTTGTCTGAGTGCAGCACGGTGTGGATTTGAAAATCGACCAGACAGATATTCGGAACGCAGTAGTAGTTACCGTACAGTATCTTACGTAGTTCTCCAGCACACGAACGCAAAGCCAACAGAAAGTATGTGTGTGTGTGTGTGTGTGTGTGTGTGTGTGTGTGTGTGTGTGTGTGTGTGTGTGTCATGATGTCACTGTAGAGGTGCGCTTGTTTTATGCACCTTAATAGTTAACAGCGGGATGTGACTTATCACACTATGTTCTAATGTGTCAAAATAAAAGCAGGCGATACCATTACAGTAAATCGCTTCCTTCTCCATTCAGCTCTTACAGTTACAGAGGTGTCCCAGCCATTGTTCAGCCTAGCCTACACTACAAGGGTTTGATCCCTCCATTGTTAACAGTATTAACAGTAGTGTAACAGAGATTAGCCTCAGACCTGTCCTGGAATCAGGTTTCTATTTTCTCTCTCTCTCACTACTCTGGTCCCTCAGGAAACACAGAGATGAAGTCGGCTCCGTGGGAGAACCTCCCTCTCTGTGAACGAATAGGATTTGTCAATTTCATTATGCAATTAACCCTCGTGCTATTGCTGCTTGTTAAAAGTAGGAACTGCACCGTAGCTGCCCTTTACATTAGCACACGCTCAGGCTTTATATGCTTCAATGTCTCTCTCTCTCTCTCTCTCTCTCTCTCTCTCTCTCTCTCTCTCTCTCTCTTTTCCTATCTTTTGTGCACACACATTTTGCACATTTTACTGTCAATATATGTGATTTTTTTTATCTTTACCAACGAACATGAATGTTAATGGCTTGTATTCAGATCAAAGTTCACGGTTAGGAGTTCCTCTAGAGATCAGGGCTCCTCAAACTCCAGATCGCAGTCCGGATCCGGACCAAACTACGAATCCATCTGGCCCGGACCTTGTGTCACATTAGTGTCCGACGTGTTGTGTGATTGAACGTGCATTTACTGCACATTCATGTGCTCACCATGTCTGTCTCCACACATCCATATGAATCTGTATTTTCCACGATGAACATTGTTAAAAACTCCTAGGTCCGTCCATCTCAGTCATTGGCCCAGGTGCAAGGCATAGTTCTTATAGGGAAACATCTCTCCACTGATTCAAGCCAGCTATAGCTATTGTAGTATTGAATGTCTGTAGGCTACTTAAAGTTATGTTTAAATTAAGTTATGGACATGATTTATGTTGTGCTGTGTTTTACTGGCATTGTTCCGGATCATTGAGCTTGTTTAAAATTCACAAGTGGACCTTCAATAAAAAAGAGTTTGAGTATCCGTGCTCTACTGTAGTAGATGCACTGCTTTGCTTGCAGTAATACCACAATTTCACGCACTGAAACACTGAACCACTGAACCAAAATCACTGTATTTACACTGATCACATCTCTATGCCTGAGCCTTCTGTCTGTCTGTCTGTCTGACTGTCTGTGTCCCTGCCTGTCTGTCTGCCTGTCGCAGGGTTTCCTGGACATTGACCTGTCAGACCTGAGGAAAGGCGGGGCCAACATCACCGGCTTCCAGCTGGTCAACAACTCGGCGCCCAACATCAGCCGCATTGCCCAGCAGTGGATGGAGTTTGACAATAAAGATTCCAAACTGCCAAAGAGAGGCCTCAAAGTACGACCCCCCCCCTCTGATGTTTCTCTATGACCCCCTCCCCCTCTGATGTTTCTCTATGACCCCACCTGTGATGTTTCTCTATGACCCCCCCTCTGATGTTTCTCTATGACCCCCCTTCCTCTGATGTTTCTCTATGACCCCACCTGTGATGTTTCTCTATGACCCCCCTTCCTCTGATGTTTCTCTATGACCCCACCTGTGATGTTTCTCTATGACCCCCCCCCCTCTGATGTTTCTCTACGACCCCCCTTCCTCTGATGTTTCTCTATGACCCCCCCCCCCCTCTGATGTTTCTCTACGACCCCCCTTCCTCTGATGTTTCTCTATGACCCCCCCCCCCTCTGATGTTTCTCTATGACCCCCCTTCCTCCGATGTTTCTCTATGACCCCCCTTCCTCCGATGTTTCTCTATGACCCCCCTTCCTCCGATGTTTCTCTATGACCCCCCTTCCTCTGATGTTTCTCTATGACCCCCCTTCCTCCGATGTTTCTCTATGACCCCCCCTCTGATGTTTCTCTATGACCCCCCTTCCTCCGATGTTTCTCTATGACCCCCCTTCCTCCGATGTTTCTCTACGACCCCCCTTCCTCTGATGTTTCTCTATGATCCCCCCTCTGATGTTTCTCTACGACCCCCCTTCCTCCGATGTTTCTCTATGACCCCCCTTCCTCTGATGTTTCTCTATGATCCTCCCTCTGATGTTTCTCTACGACCCCCCTTCCTCCGATGTTTCTCTTCTTCTCCCCTTCTGTTGTAAAAAGCATTCGTGCAAGGAGTGATAAGGCAGTGCTGCATATAAGGTTTAATTGACGAGGTTAGCATTAGGAATTTATACTAGCAGTTGTTAAATCAAATGTCATAGTTTACTCTCACTGTAAATTAAACTGAATGGCTGCAAAATAGTGGCATTACAGCTGAAATCCATGAGAGTTGTTGAGAATTCAGACTTTCCTGCACAGCTTTCCTGTCAGGCCAGCATTCATTACCTCCCTCAAGGAGGTTCTGTCTTCTCCTCTGTTACGTTGTTTGTCTGTCAGCAGGATATCTCGAAGGCTTATGGAGAGATGTCCATAAAACTTGGATGACAGCTAGGCCTTGGGCCAAGGAACGGATTCAATTTGGGTTTTATGGTCTGGGATTTCTGCCATTAGAACATTGTTGTTGTAGACCGACGGTTGTTTTTTTGAGGGCGAACCAATAAAATTAATTTCCAGATTATCATTTTCTAACCATAATGAAGCTAACAAAGATGGAGACTTGTTTGAACATACTAAGGGTAGGGTACAGTATGTTTGAACAAGAAATACATTTAACTTAAAATTTCAATGATAGGAATGATGTGTTTGGGTGTTAGGGCCTTGAAAGGATGCGCCTTCCCGGTGGTTTTTTTGTGTGGCGCTAAACCAACATAGATAAAGTTTGAAGCATAAAGTTCCGAAGGCACAAGGTAGCACTCACAGAACTTCAGGACAAAGGAAATCTCAATTTCACCAATTCACCAATTTATTTGGCCATGTCAAGAAAACACATGCCAACGTTTCAGGGCATCAGGGCGTGTTTTGGGTGTATCAGCAGCAAATTGTAGAATTGTTGTTCAGCATCGGCGGAGGTTTGCCCTCTTTGACTGCCTTCTAATTGCCAACTGCCATCCTGGCTCTAATATAGAGGCCTGCAAAATGTGAACCGTGGAAATTTATAGAACTCTCCCATTGTTGCCTTCCCTCCGCACGCTCTCGTTTCTCAGCACAGACCTTTGTCAGGTTTGATTAGCTGGCCTGTGTGTCTGTGTTCAGGTTTGATTAGCTTTGCCTGTGTGTCTTGTCTGAATGGTACTGTTGTTCTCCCTGCAGTACACGGGCGCGCTGACGTACGACGGGGTGAAAGTCATGTCCACAGCCTTCCAGAATCTAAGGAGACAGAGGATCGACATCTCTCGCAGGGGGAACGCCGGGGAGTGCCTGGCCAACCCGCCGGCTCCCTGGGGGCAGGGCATCGACATCCAGAGAGCCTTGCAGCAGGTCCGCACACACGGATATACACACACACACACAAACATACATAGTAGACCATACATAGACACACACTCAACACACAAATGCTTGAGTGGCACATTGGCTAACGGCTCCTGAAGTCGAGGCTGGCTGAACAAATTAGGTCTCATTCCGTCGTGTAAAGTTCACATTAAGTCGCCAGAGAAGCTCCCCAGTATCAAATGTGGCATCACGGCCCGTAAACAAACCCTGCAGGCAATCAGGCTCGGCCGTGATCATCATCCAGTATGACATCAGCAATGTGATCATCATCCAGTATGACATCAGCAATGTGATCATCATCCAGTATGACATCAGCAATTGAGTTTATAAATGCAATGTCTGGAAATGGAAACAAGCCTGCGACCGGCTAGACATTTGATCCCAGTCCGAGGCGCTCTCGTAGGCGTACAAACCCCCATACGGACCATACATGTACACACACGCAACACACACAGACACAGACACACACACACACACACACACACACACACACACACACACACACACACACAGACACATGTACACCGTCTGTCGTTCACTTCCACTGGGACACAAATTAATACTATGCAAACACGTATGAGCTACGCTTAACATGCATTATATGTCAATATTTGACATGCAAATGCTTGCTACCAGTGTACACACAGCGTACAAACCCCCATACGGACCATACATGTACACACATACACACACACACACAAACACACACACACACACGTAAACAAGTGATTATTATTTAAACATGGAATGCAAAACCCGAGACATGCCGAGGGACAAGTTCACGTATTTTATTCCGGTTTTAAAATGTTTAAAAAAAACCAAATTATCCCATTTTTATCCCCCGTTAGTGCTAATTTTAATTTATTTATCCTGGTTGCCGCTCCACCCTCTGCCTCGGTTTTAAAATGTTTATATTGTTAATTCATCTTTTTTAGAGGCTTGCTAGACCAGGCGTGCAGGCCAACCTATTCAGAGACTAAGAGCCAACAGAAGAGCTCCAGAGCCTCTGGTTGGCCCCGCCCCCTGTGCTATAGACAAATGCAGTTGTTCATTAGAAGACAGATGGCTTCTTAGGTTATCTGTTGACTTTCTGCGTTTGCCTGAAGTACCATAATCATAGGATATGGCTGAGCATGTGTGTGTGTGTGTGTGTGTATACAGTACGTGTGTGTGTGTGTGTGTGTGTGTGTGTGTGTGTGTGTGTGTGTGTGTGTGTGTGTGTGTGTGTGTGTGTGTGTGTGTGTGTGTGTGTGTGTGTGTGTGTGTGTGTCTGTGTGTGTGTATACAGTACGTGTGTGTGTGTGTGCGTGTGCATGCCTGTGCGTGTGTGTGCAGCCTGAGGCTCAGTCTCTAGGATGGCTGTGCAGAGGCCTCCTCAGAGTCAATCTAGCCATCTGCCCGGGGATAGGCTGCAGAGTGAAGCTGCGTTCGCTCAATTAACTCCATCATACAGCCAAGGCAAACACAGCGCGCTGTACACACACACACACACACACACACACACACTGTACACACACACGCACACACACACACACACACACACACACACACACACACGTACACCGTCTGTCGTTCATTTCCACGGGGACACAAATGAATACTATGCAAACACGTATGAGCTACGCTTAACACGCATTATATGTCAATATTTGACATGCAAATGCTTGCTACCAGTGTACACACGGCACGGCCTGTGCGAGCATCACGAACGATGGCGGCCATTTATACACGCTTTTGCTTGGGGACAAGTGAGTCCTAAAGAGCCCCGAGAATGACCCATTCAGTGTCTGTGTGACTCCTCTGCAGGTCCGAATAGACGGGTTGACCGGTCACATCCAGTTCAATGAGAAAGGCCGCAGGACGAACTACACTGTCAGTGTCATGGAACTGGCCCCCTCTGGACCTAAGAAGGTAATAATAATTATAATAATAATTCATTTCTTTTATATAGCGCTTTTCAATGACCCAAAGCCGCTTACAGTGAGGGTCGACAGAAAACAAGAAAAATAGAAACGAGCAACAGGCAACAGATACAACAAAATAACAATTAAGATGGCTTAGTCAGGGATACATGGAAAACAGAGGGGAGGGAGGGAGCGTGAGGGAGGGAGAGGGGAGAGAGGGAGGGGGAGAGGGAGGTGGCGAGGGTGGAGGAGGTGGTTATGGGTAGGGCAGGTTGTAAGCTTGGGAGAACAGGTAGGTTTTTAGTCAGGATTTGAAAGTGGAGAGTGAGGGTGAGTCTCTGACAGTCTGGGGGAGGGAGTTCCAAAGTCAGGATGCTGCTCTGGAGAATGCTCGGTCACCAAAGCTTTTGAGTCTGGATGGTGGGATGGTGAGGGTAGCAGTGGAAGAGGAGCGATGGGGGAGGAGGAGGTCAGTCAGATAAGGAGGGGCCAGGCTGTGGAGGGCTTTAAAGGTGAGGAGGAGTAAGTTGAAGTTGATGCGTTCTTTGACGGGGTAAACCCTGGGACACATACGTGTCAGGACCCTGTCCCACCCTGTGGGACCCACCCAGCAGTCAGCCTGCGTGCATCAACAACCTCAATGATCCAACAGAACTATTGAGGGCCTCTTGTGCACCTCTCTCTCTGTTGTCATGAACGTGTTTGCTGGTAGATAACGTGCAGCTCCACTTGAGTGACATGTCCTCATTATCGCAGGTGGGCTACTGGAACGAGGATGAGAAGTACGTGAGCACAGCCACCCATGCACGAGGCAGCAACGAGACCTACGGCCTGCAGAACAGAACTTACATCGTCACCACCATCCTGGTAAGTCACCTACGAACCTGCAGAACAGAACTTACATAGTCACCACCATCCTGGTAAGTCACCTACGAACCTGCAGAACAGAACTTACATTGTCACCACCATCCTGGTAAGTCACTTACGGTCTGCAGAACAGAACTTACATAGTCACCACCATCCTGGTAAGTCACCTACGAACCTGCAGAACAGAACTTACATAGTCACCACCATCCTGGTAAGTCACCTACGGCCCTGCAGAGCAGAACTTACATAGTCACCACCATCCTGGTAAGTCACCTACGGCCTGCAGAGCATAACTTACATAGTCACCACCATCCTGGTAAGTCACCTACAGCCTACAGAGCAGAACTTACATAGTCACCACCATCCTGGTAAGTCACCTACGGCCTGCAGAGCATAACTTACATAGTCACCACCATCTTGGTAAGTCACCTACGAACCTGCAGAACATAACTTACATCATCACCACCATCCTGGTAAGTCACCTACAGCCTACAGAGCAGAACTTACATAGTCACCACCATCCTGGTAAGTCTGTGCGTTTTAAAGTATAAAAATAGAGTGAGTGGGGAATGGGAGAGGAGGGGAGAGAGGAGGGGAGAGACGGAGACAGAGTGAGGTAGGGAAACATTTCTCATTTTCTTTTATGATAGAGTTCCTAAAAGTTCAAGAGAACGAATTCAGCAGACATCTGTGATTGTACCACCCTCCCTCCCTCCCTCCCTCCCTGCCCGAACTCCATTCTACCTCCTACTCTGGCTGTCTGGTGCCTGCTCGGAATCACAATCACTTTATTTCAGCAAGTAGAATAAAAGTGCAGGGATTTGTCTTGGTGACATTGTCTTGGAGACATAGTGACGGCTCGCAGCTTCACAGCACTTACTAGTATGGTGGAAGGACAACTGGAGGGCGACACAGTCTCACAACATGCCTCATGGCGAGGGAGAGTGAAGGGCCTGGCCTGTTTTGATTTTGATTTTTTGAAACGGTGTTGTTGCTATTCTAGGCCAGGTGTTCCCAGCCTGGGGGAGATCTTTGATCTCAATGAAATATAGCCTCAATAAGTCAATCTGTTGAAGATTGAAGGTATGTTTCTGGAATCCAGGGAAGTCCCAGACCACCGCCGCGACACCGACTCTGCCCGGTAGCGAGTTGTGTGGGAGCCTTGGCTACCGCGACTCGCGGCTACCGGCCCGGTAACGTGTCGCAGCAAGCAGCCAAGGCTCAACTTGCCGGTTAAATTTGGGCAAGTAACACATCTTGGTTAAGTTTAGGCAAGTAAAACAGTTGGGGTTTCGGGCAACAAAAACAACTTTTAGTTGGGTTTAGACAAGTCAAACTACGTTTCTCTCATGATGACGAGATTTCTTTGTAATTATTATTATTTCTTTGGACGAGAAAGTTGCACGTCAGGAACGCTACGGGGTCCACCACTGCCCCTTCTCCCTACTGCGACTTTGACCTACTTAAACCTCAGAGACTGTCACTATGACATGTCGTGTATATCGTTAATTATTCACGTATCGAGAAACATGATATTATGCAGTGTATCTTGCTTCAGAAATGTTCATATATTACATTTCCGTGGTTTCCAGAAACATACAGTGCCGACATGTTATTCTGGCGACTGGGCTGCTCGCTGGCACATCAGGCTGATGTACGATGGAGAATAATGAATATGCGAGTAGATCTTTACAGGTACTGTACAGGATGCTCTCAATGTCTGTGTTATGTTTAAGAATTTATAGTGGAGAATATCCCATGTTTTATTAATAAGCCCCAAGGTCCAGCGCTGGTTCTCTTTGTACTTTGG
>NC_139634.1:11164455-11171955 GCF_964638095.1 Poromitra crassiceps
GGAATATGGACATAAACTTCTACATTTGAGTATTGCAGCTGATCCTTTTTGCAGTATTTAAGTATAAAATCATCACCTTGTTGTCAGGTGCTTTGATAAAGAATAACTTTAACCAATAATTTTGCTCAGTAAGATATTGCATGTTTTCACTTTATGTATTTTATTGTGTTATTATGTTTTCTTAACTCTGAATGGCTTCTGAATCCACCTGCCCAGGGACTCCAGATGGAAATTAGCCTATGGCTAAATCTGTTACAATGCATCTCTTCCCCTATGGGGATTAATGTCTTATTGTATACTCCCTGACAAATAAACTAATAAACAAAACTAAACCGGTGGCTTGCACAATCCTGCACTTTTCTCATTGAGGCAGACATCTGTATAGACCATCTTGGTAGAGCATAAAACGCTAACACTTTATTCAGATAGTCCACCAACAGAGAGTCTACAGAGCATTTGTAACATTCAATAATTCAACTAACAGATGTGAACAGATTATCTATAATTCATGAACATACCTATATACAGTAACACACTAGGTGCAGGTGTCTGGAACGGGAAGCTGTTTGTTGAATCTCAACTAATAAGCTGTTAAAATAACATCTACAGACCAAAGCCAAACAGTTGAATTGTTTAATGTCAACTAATAAGCCGTTGAAATGTTACAAATGCTCTGTAGACTCTCTGTAGGCAGTCTCTCCAAATAAAGTGTTATAAAACACTCCAACAGATGGATTCCTAACGTACAAAAACACAAGTTCTAAATGTGCCATATTACAGTAATGATGTTCTGCCTCCCACAGAAAGCGGATGTGGCCGTGGCTCCTCTGACCATCACCCTGGTCCGTGAAGAAGTGATCGACTTCTCCAAGCCCTTCATGTCCCTGGGCATCTCCATCATGATCAAGAAACCCACCAAATCCAAACCCGGCGTGTTCTCCTTCCTGGACCCGCTGGCGTACGAGATCTGGATGTGCATCGTGTTCGCCTACATCGGCGTCAGCGTGGTTCTGTTCCTCGTCAGTCGCTTCAGCCCGTACGAGTGGCACGCCGAGGAGGACTACGAGGACGGCGGAGACCCGCAGTCCCCCACGCAGCCTTCAGCCTCCAACGGGGTCCAACAGAGCCAGACGGCAGCCCAGCAGAACGCCAACCAGCAGAGCCAAGAGCAGACCAACGAGTTTGGCATCTTCAACTCCCTCTGGTTCTCCCTGGGGGCCTTCATGCAGCAGGGCTGTGACATCTCGCCACGGTAAGGAGCCGACAGCATCCAGAGTCTTGAAGGCAGGACACCCCAGCTGAATAGGGTGACATTTTTAACTAATAGATATCACCATGAAACTGACCCAGTTTTCTGAAATATCATGCTTAAATATGCAAATGAGGCATTGTCTAATTAGATATGGGCTCATTTGCATATGTTTTCCAGAACAGAAATCGGAACACTGGGTACAGCCAGGTTCAAAATTCTCGTTTCATTTTGCTGACATATTAGAGCCAACGGTTTTCACAGAGGGGATTTTGTATATCTCTTTTTTATCATTCCATAAATCAGAAATGACTATCAACATTTAAAAAAATCTATTTTCACCATGTTTTTAGGAATAAAATATAAATCAGGCTCTGAATGATACATGAACTCCTCTGTAAAAAAAACAACAAACGTAAGAATATAGATGGGAATAAAACTGGAACCTTTGGTGTATGTAAGTGCTACTGAAGTGGAGATTTCTGGCTCCGAGTATGAGAAAGACAAAACGTTTTTTGATCCTATTCACCTGGGGTGTCTCGCCTGAACACCCCCTACATCTCCTGCCGTCTGTCTCACCAACCACTCACCTGACTCACCATGCTTTGCTGTGTGTTTGTTCCAGTCAGTTGGGGGTTTGTTTATTGAGATTTTGTTCTT
The DNA here is from genome assembly GCF_964638095.1 of Poromitra crassiceps. Classification (NCBI taxonomy): domain Eukaryota; kingdom Metazoa; phylum Chordata; class Actinopteri; order Beryciformes; family Melamphaidae; genus Poromitra; species Poromitra crassiceps. The sequence continues at coordinate 11,166,365 of NC_139634.1, forward strand.
TACGAGTCAGTTGTCACACAGAGCAAAGTTCAACGTTTGATGAAGAGCAGCGGAGGGAGTTTACGATGTGATCATGTCACAGAATATGCCTACTGTTTTCATTCAACCGCCTCCTTCTACTCCCTGTGGTCGTTATGCCATGAACTGTTGAGGAATGTAATGCAGTTCCTCAAAGCTGTTGTTAGCTCCTTAGTGAAGTTTGCATTCCAAATCCTTCCTTACACACACACACACACACACACACACACACACACACACACACACACACACACACACACACACACACACACACTACAGTATCTACTAGTCCATACCCAGGGATGTGCATGGCACAAATCCGTGCAGGCCAGGATTCCCATAAACAGCTTAAATTTGGGGAAATGGAAAAGATGGGCTTCGTCACTCCCTGCCTGTGCTAATGCTCACTTCCCATGATGTGCAGTCTCAGATTGATGGACCAACCCGTAGGGGCTGTGTGATGTGTGTGTTGGACTTTTATTGTGCAGGGCTGTGTGTGACGTGTGTGTTTGCACTTTATTCTGAAGGGCTTATTACATTACTGATGATGTCACAATGTCTATGACATCATCAGTGTCTGTGACATCATCACTGATGTCATAAATCATGCCAAATGCAGGAAATGCTGGGAAAATCGGCCGATTCCAATGCTCAATGCCCATGTCCAGTTTCAGATAGATTGGCCTAGTGTCCTCTAGTAAGAGAGTGGCGTCAGCGGAGGACCAAAATGCAAGAATCATTAGCCAATGAACAGCCAGGAATGGGTCTCGCGCTACTTTTGCATGCTAAAATAAAGCCGATAATGTACAATTTGATTCATTTCAAGGGATGAAAAACCCTTTCAAAGTACAACACTGTCTATTTTGATGCAACTCGACAGTGCTGCTTTTTTTACTGAAGAGTTCCACTTTCTACTTCCTGGAAAAAAACTGGTCCATTGGAGTGAATGGAGATGTCGGAACTCTTCTCTGGATTGGCCAACTCCTTGGGGAGTCGGACAGACAGAAGGCAGACAGACAGACAGACAGACAGACAGACAGACAGACACACAGAAGGCAGAAAGACAGACAGACAGACAGACAGACAGACAGACAGACATGCACGCACACGCACACGCACAGACACACACACACACACACACACACACACACACACACACACACACACACACACACACACACACACACACACACACACTCACACACACACACACACACACACACACACACACACACACACACACACACACACACACACACACACACACACACACACACACACACACACACACACACAGAGACAGACAGACAGAAGGCAGACACACAGACAGACAGACAGACAGACAGACAGACAGAAAGAAGGCAGACAGACAGACACACACACACACACACACACACACACACACACACACACACACACACACACAGACAGACAGACAGAAGGCAGACAGACAGACAGACAGACAGACAGACAGATAGACAGACACACAGACAGACAGACAGACAGACAGACAGACAGACAGAAGGCAGACACAGACAGACAGAGAGACAGATTTTCCCTCCCTCATTGGTTAAAAAAATAGACAAAAATCCAGACACTTGAAGTGCTCCTGTGTGGGTGAGGGTTTCTGAGTGGGATGTGTTGTCTCCCCTTGAGTGCTCTCATGAGCTGTGGTACGGAACCACTCGCAAAAGGTCACCAATTAAAAATCTCATTAAAGTGTCTGAAATTAGAGACAGTGAGGTTGACTTTGTGAGCTTTCCGGAGGGACTCGAGGGTAGAGAGGAGAAGACAATGTCAGTCTCATCACTGTTAGCTCTGAACCAACACAGACACAGACTAGCTAGGTCACGGCTAGACACAAAGCTTTTAGTCTCTTTCAACATTTGTCTGCATTCATTATGCATATTTAAGTACATGCGGTGGTGTCACACAGTTGACATTATACTGTGGGCTAGTGCTGTGTCTAAACCTGAGGTTAGAGGAGCTTGTGATGGCTTCAGACCATATGAACCATGAGGAACATCAATCCAGAAAAGACAAGACAGACTCAGTTTAAAAATATATAAATATAGATTTTTTCTTCTTCTCTTTGGCTTCATTAGGTTAACGCTTTCAGAGTACAGCCTTCATCAGTGTACCATTAAAATGGTACCAGCCTCTCTTCTTATACTATGTGATGGCCATTATGTGTGTACGTACTCATACATTATGGCAAATTATACATTTACAATTCATATCTGTCTATAACAGGGGTGCCCACACTTTTTCAGCTTGGGAGCTACTTTTAAAATGACCAAGTCAAAGTGATCTACCAAACATATTTATTTATATATATATACAAACTTGGCTGCCACAGCGAGATCTGACTGGCGCACCTGTACGTCAATCAAGTGGCAAATGGGCCTATTAGCCTATCATCCATCCTCACTACGGCACTATGTAAAAAAAAATCTTCCCCTCAATGCCATGCGATCTACCACACTACCGATCGACGTATTGGGCACCCCTGGTCTATAATAACTAATGTGACCATTGCCTGTTCGATCCTGCTGAGTTGCTCTCGGACACAGCACCTAAAGACGAGATGAACCCAACGGAGCCCAAGTGGCGCGTGGGTCGGAGTCACGTTTCAGACTGAACAACAAAACTTGTCTGAGATGACAGGTTGAAAGGCGGGCCATAGTAGCATGTCGATGATTTGATTTGACAATTTTGGGGGACTGGGTTTGGCTTTGGCCAATCCTGGCGTGTTCCGCCCCCAAATCGAGTGGGATTCAGCGTGTTGTGGTGCTACGTGAGTGGGATCCACCGAGCACCAGGCAGCCAGCTGCTTCTGTGTCGAGCGGAGCGGACAATCCGATGCATGAGTGCTGCCTGCCCGCCTGGAATCTCCGAGGGGTGACCCCTTAGTTAATCTTATCCTGGAATGCGTGTTTAACAAGCCAGTTACATGTCTTTGCATTCTTAGACATTACCGTTTGCTTTATTTTGTATGTTACATACAATTGGCCAAGTTAGTAGTTTATGAGCTAGAAATTCTGCCAGATTACAGACACTAGGCACCATTTTCTCCTTCATTTGGAGGAGAAAATTCTCTTTTGATGTGGAAAAAGTGTGAAAAACTAAATAAATTAGATTTTTGTGATTTTCTTTGCATACATTAATAAATAGGTGCACTGAATACCCAGGTATTTGAACTAAAATGGGGGGAAAAAAATGGTTCAGCTCGACTTTAAACCTCAACCTGCATCAACAAAAGACAACGGTTGTGTTGTGAAGCTCCCAGGTCTAAATATGAGATGATTGGAACGTTTAGCAGCACGGTGCTGCTGTAAAACAGCAACGTCGCTCCGTCTCGCTGAAAGTGAAAGAAATTATAGCCAATCCAACACTCCATTTGATCTCTGCATGGCTTTTTATTTTGTGACATTTACAAAATGTATTTTCAATTTGCTCTTACACACAAGCACAAGTCAGGAGGGAGAACATCTCCGCCACTGGAGCTTGGTGGTGGTGTAGGTGCTCAGCAGTACATGATGTAAGGACTGTATCGCCGCTCCCACTGGCATTCACCTGACATTTACCACTTCCTGCCTGGAGACGGTACTTTGAGCCTCTATGGGGAAGATGAAGGCTACATGTATGATTGTACCAGAGCTGTTCTCTTCCAGCCCTGAACATGCATCTGCAATCATCTATCGATTACCTTGTACGCCTTTACAGAAAGAAAGAAAATATCACCATAGATCTTATATTACTATAGGTGGGTCACCGCCGCCTCCGCCGATTCTAACAAATGGTAGCAGCAAGTCTCCGAAATGGGCGTGGTCAACCGTTGACTGAGACCTGCCCAAAGTCTCCTGAGTGGGCGTGTCCGTGGAAAACCATGTGACAAAATGACAGGAAGTGAGTTGAAGTTGGGCCGTCTTGCTTGAATCCCATCGTCTTTGATATCGCCACGCGGCCACAAATTGTCACTTCCCTGTGCTTTCTTTGTCTGATTTCCTCTATGTGTGTGTCTGTGTGTGTGTGTGTGTGTGTGTGTGTGTGTGTGTGTGTGTGTGTGCGCGTGCGTGCGTGCGTGCGTGCGTGTGTGTGTGTGTGTGCGTGCGTGCCGTGTGTGTGTGTGCATGCTTGTATTCACATTTCTTCATCTCTGTCCCTTTGCAAACCTCTGTAGATTCGACACCCTGTCCTCCCGACTGCTTTAGAAGATGAAACCTTCGACATTGTTATTATCCATTTTTTGCAGAAACTGTTCTGTTGGCGCCTCTATATTGACTCGCAAATTGAAATTGAAAATGCCTCCCAACCGAAAGTGCCACTGAGTTTACACACTTTATTCACCGGATACAAATTTAAAATTCTTGTCATGTTTTGCTGTCGGTTGTAAATACTCATCGTTTGCCCTCTGATAAAGAGAGACGTGACATAGTAGCAACAAGTCATGAACGTAATGTCATCTTACCTCCTTGTTTTTTAATATCTTTCCTTGTCCCTGCGCTGTCAGGTGAGACCTTTGCTTCTTCGTGGTCCACTTGTTGTAGAGGTTTGTGTTTAGAATGGACACGCTGCTTTGGAAAGTCAACATGGCGGCGTTGGCATAACACAGACAAGTCACGGACAGCCTACACAGCTGTCCGCGCCGTCGCAGTCAGCATGGTGGAGTCGTCAGCTCTGTTGTGTTTGACAGCTACAGTAACACGCTGAATGTTTCACCCCGCTGCATTCGGCCCTGAAGGAATCATCTCTCCCTGGGACATTTCGGGTGACCTAGTTGCTCCAGTTAGCACAGTGGGAGCTCAGGTGGGACCCCAGGAGGTGTGTGTTGATGGAGAGGGGGGAGGAGGGAGGGAGGGAGGGAGGGAGGGAGGGGGAGCTGACTGTGTGTCTCTTAACCCATTGATACCTGATGCAGCATTTGTGTGTGTATCCCTTTAAGACCGCAAACTGCGTCACGCGGTTCGCGTCACAGTCTTAAAGGGATACACACACAAATGCTGCATCAGGTATCAATGGGTTAAGGCAGCGGTTCTCAACCTTTTCTGACTCACTTGAAAATCTCCAAAATGTCGCTGCCCACGTCCGTAACCGTGAACAGTCCAGAGGCCAAATAATGCGTTAAAGCGATAAAGGAGCTGTCCATCAGCACCACACAGAGATCAGAAACTAAAAGGGGAGGAGCTGTCTGCAATAGGCTAGTTAATGAATAATTGATTACAAATGAAATAACGGTATCATTCAACAATGGAGAAATGCATTCTCTGCCTGTGTGTGTAAAAGCCTGGCTCAACAGAAAGCTGCTGCTGTCTGGCTGCTAAAAGGATTCTAACGTGTCAAACGGTGCAAAGGTAGGCTAGGCCTGCCTCAAGCGTTAAGCCCAGTTTAACCAATTTGATTCACAACGAGACAAAACCCTTTTAGAACATCGCAGGGAAAAGGTGCAGCGGTGTAAACTGTCCCGTCTCATCGCTCGCGGGGCGGTGCTCACGGGGCGGTGCTCGCGGGGCGGGGCTCGCGGGGCGGTGCTCACGGGGCGGTGCTCGCGGGGCGGTGCTCGCGGGGCGGTG
>NC_139634.1:11176955-11204455 GCF_964638095.1 Poromitra crassiceps
TTTGTCCCTTAGTTATAGACACAGAGTGAGACAGAGAGAAGCGTTTGTCCCTTAGTTATAGACACAGAGTGAGACAGAGAGAAGCGTTTGTCCCTTAGTTATAGACACAGAGTGAGACAGAGAGAAGTGTTTGTCCCTTAGTTATAGACACAGAGTGAGACAGAGAGAAGCGTTTGTCCCTTAGTTATAGACACAGAGTGAGAGAGAGAGAAGCGTCTGTCCCTTAGTTATAGACACAGAGTGAGACAGAGAGAAGCGTTTGTCCCTTAGTTATAGACACAGAGTGAGACAGAGAGAAGCGTTTGTCCCTTAGTTATAGACACAGAGTGAGACAGAGAGAAGTGTTTGTCCCTTAGTTATAGACACAGAGTGAGACAGAGAGAAGCGTTTGTCCCTTAGTTATAGACACAGAGTGAGACAGAGAGAAGCGTTTGTCCCTTAGTTATAGACACAGAGTGAGACAGAGAGAAGCGTTTGTCCCTTAGTTATAGACACAGAGTGAGACAGAGAGAAGCGTTTGTCCCTTAGTTATAGACACAGAGTGAGACAGAGAGAAGTGTTTGTCCCTTAGTTATAGACACAGAGTGAGACAGAGAGAAGCGTTTGTCCCTTAGTTATAGACACAGAGTGAGACAGAGAGAAGTGTTTGTCCCTTAGTTATAGACACAGAGTGAGACAGAGAGAAGCGTTTGTCCCTTAGTTATAGACACAGAGTGAGACAGAGAGAAGCGTTTGTCCCTTAGTTATAGACACAGAGTGAGACAGAGAGAAGTGTTTGTCCCTTAGTTATAGACACAGAGTGAGACAGAGAGAAGTGTTTGTCCCTTAGTTATAGACACAGAGTGAGACAGAGAGAAGTGTTTGTCCCTTAGTTATAGACACAGAGTGAGACAGAGAGAAGTGTTTGTCCCTTAGTTATAGACACAGAGTGAGACAGAGAGAAGTGTTTGTCCCTTAGTTATAGACACAGAGTGAGACAGAGAGAAGTGTTTGTCCCTTAGTTATAGACACAGAGTGAGACAGAGAGAAGCGTTTGTCCCTTAGTTATAGACACAGAGTGAGACAGAGAGAAGCGTTTGTCCCTTAGTTATAGACACAGAGTGAGACAGAGAGAAGCGTTTGTCCCTTAGTTATAGACACAGAGTGAGATGGAGAGAACAAGAGAGAATGTGTGAGAGAGGAGGAGTGAGATCTGCTCAAGTCTCTCAGCTCATCTGTACTGTTTGGAGTGTCAACTCTGCTGCCATGGCAACTCCAGAGAGACAGATTTTCCTTCCAGAGTCTTCCAAGTGTCTGTGTCGGTGTAACATGTCCACATGTCCTCTCTTTATGTGTATCTATACATATGCATGTAGCAATTATGCATTGTGACGCATGTGTGCATGTGTGTGCGTGTGTGAAGCATGTGTGTGTGCGTGTGTGAAGCATGTTTATCCGTGTGTGAAGCATGTGTATGTGTGTGTGAAGCATGTGGGTCTGCGTGTGTGAAGTATGTTTATGCGTGTGTGAAGCATGTGTGTCTGCGTGTGTGACATTGATTTTTCAAATAATAATTGTGATGTGTCGTCGCCTTTGCATTTGTGTTTCCCTGCTGGAGTGACTAAGCGGCAGCGCCGTGAGTAATAATGTGTAGGCGTGTAGCGAGCACTCCCGAGGCCCCCCGATGGATTGGATTGCCAAAGTATTCGCAGCGCTCACTTGTCTCAAGGTACACAAGAGCAAGACGGTCTTCAAGCAAGACAGACTTTCCGTGAGACAAAACAGCTGCAGGACGTGTCCTTTAAGATTTCAAATACAGGACAATGGGGATAAATTCAAGACACATATTACATCTTTTTATTGAGCTTAAAAACAATTGATAGTGTAATAATAATTGATTTGTTATTTGAAAGTATAAACAGCCAATAAGACTCAATTAGCCTATCATTTCCAGAGGTGCAATCGTGCTTTTCGGGTCACACGGTCCGCTATCTGGTGTGGCGATGGTCCAGCTGGTCGTCTCGTCCAGGCGGAAAACACTAGCGTCCATCTTAGCAACCAGGCAGAAAACACTAGCGTCCACGTTAGCAAGCAGGCAGAAAACACTAGCGTCCATGTTAGCAAGCAGGCAGAAAACACTAGAGTCCACGTTAGCAAGCAGGCAGAAAACACTAGCGTCCATGTTAGCAAGCAGGTGGAAAACACTAGCGTCCATGTTAGCAAGCAGGCAGAAAACACTAGCGTCCATGTTAGCAAGCAGGTGGAAAACACTAGCGTCCATGTTAGCAAGCAGGCAGAAAACACTAGCGTCCATGTTAGCAAGCAGGTGGAAAACACTAGCGTCCACGTTAGCAAGCAGGCGGAAAACACTAGCGTCCACGTTAGCAAGCAGGTGGAAAACACTACCGTCCATGTTAGCAAGCAGGCAGAAAACACTAGCGTCCATGTTAGCAAGCAGGTGGAAAACACTAGCGTCCATGTTAGCAAGCAGGCAGACAACACTAGCGTCCATGTTAGCAAGCATGCAGAAAACACTAGCGTCCACGTTAGCAAGCAGGTAGAAAAAACTCGCGTCCATGTTAGCAAGCAGGCAGAAAACACTAGCGTCCACGTTAGCAAGCAGGTAGAAAACACTAGCGTCCATGTTAGCAAGCAGGCAGAAAACACTAGCGTCCACGTTAGCAAGCAGGCAGAAAACACTAGCGTCCATGTTAGCAAGCAGGCAGAAAACACTAGCGTCCATGTTAGCAAGCAGGCAGAAAACACTAGCGTCCATGTTAGCAAGCAGGTGGAAAACACTAGCGTCCACGTGATGGAGAGCCAAGATGGCAGCGATGTAGGAGGACGTGTGTTGTTCGCTCTGTCTAGCAGCTCAGAGGGTTTGTGTTTAACAACCATTTTAATGTAAAATATTAACACAAAATTTTACTCCACTGACAACCTACATCCTAAAATAACTTAAAACTTGAACTTTGATGGGAAAAAGAAAAGCCAAAAACGGCAAGAAAGCTCTGACGATGGCTGAGTCACACGAGGGAACGGGAGAGGCTGTTCAACAGGAGGCCGAGGCGGTGCTCAGCGTACTAGCCTTACCACCTGTGCTGCCCTTTGATGAGCCACCTGGACAGGAGCAAATGGAGGTCGTCAGCTGGTTCGAGACTAGCCCAGAAATACCAGAAAATGCTAACCCGTTTGCACTTCTCAATGACACCCCAGAGAAGCCTCTGCAAAAAAAGCCAAGACGTGAGGCTGAAAGGAGAGCTAATGCTAATGCTAATGCTAATGCTAATGGAGAAATCCTGGAAGCAATTCGCATGCTATCCGGAAAACATGACGAGACCTTCAGGAAAATCTCTGCCATAGAAAAGACAACGGAGACTACCTCAAAGCAGATGGAGAAGCTAACCTTGACGGTCCAGGAGCTCACTTTGGATGTTAAGAAGCAGAAGCAAGCGCTGGATAACACCAATAGCGAAGTCCGTAAACTGCAAACCGAAAACAAAACCATGAAAGCAACTATTGCAGATTGTCAGCGTTACAGCCGTAGATGGTCCCTGAAAGTGCATGGCATAAAAGAGGAAGATGGAGAAGACATTAGAAGCAAGCTCGTTGATACCCTGGGGAAGATGGCTTCTAACATCTGTGACAGCCTGAAGGAAGGGGTCGACATCGTTCATCGCATCGGACCAAAACGTCAAGACGGCTCAAGTAGGTCAACTATCGTCTTGTTTGCAATGCGACGGCTCCGTGATGCTGTATGGAAGGAGGCGAGAGGCTCAAAGTTCCTTCTTGACAACAAATTGAGGATCACCGAAGCACTGTCGCCAGAGGATAAAGCGGCAAGAGATAAGCTGTGGCCCCTGGTAAAGAAAGCAAGAGAAGAAGGAAAGAAAGCCTCTTTCCGCGGTGCTTTTGCCTTCATTGATGGGAAGAAGATTGACTGATTAGAGGTAACACAAGTACTCAGCTGATGCTCAACTCGCTGAGAAGTGTTATTTAAATAGACTATTGCTGGACAAGTAGGTTGATTGTTTACATAGGTGGAGCTATCTACTATTTTCTTACATGCTTTTTTTTTAATTCATGATATCCTCTCTTTTCACAAGAGGACTTGCACAAGTGATGTATAGCCGGCCTTTGTTCTTTGAGCACTTTTATTCATTGCACCTTTCTGTTCAGGCTGCTTATCCATTTCTATTGAATTTGGAGATACTTAATTGCCAATGTTAGTCATTGGAGGGGTGAAATCCTACTGAACCCATATTATTATTTTAGTTATACAACCTCTGTCCCTCTTATTTTATAGCTTCATCCTAAATGCTTAATTAATGTTACTTAGAATCCACAATCGTCAGGGTAAAAAAAAACATTTTGTGTTCTTACCAGTTCTAAGGGTTGTTATTCACTACCTCATTCTCGTGGTTTTTGTGTTCAACACATCTTAAGGTTTGGAACCTTTCAGGTTACTGTGACAATTTTGTTTAATTATCTTCTTTATGAAACTCTTTTCAGTTAACACTCGAGGCTTGAGAGACATTACTAAGCGCAAGGCATTATTTCTTTATGCAAAAAACTTTGATGCAGACCTATGTTTGATGCAGGAATCTCATTCTGTTAATGAAGACTACAACTTCTGGAAATCGCAATGGGGAGAGGACTTGTGGATGTCGCATGGAAGCCAACGCTCAGCAGGAACACTAACTCTTAAACACAAATTCAATGGAAAGATCATCCTCAATCAAATTGACCCTCATGGACATTACATCCTTACGGTTCTTTCTTGCAATAACAATTTTTTTTTATTAGGCAACATTTATGGATACAACAACGCTAGAGAGAACAAGGACTTCTTTGAATCTTTACACACTAACATAGATGCTCTTTTAGTTAGATTTCCTGATATGAAGATCATTTTGGGTGGAGATTTCAATGTTACTGTAAATGATGATGTTGATAGATGGCCAAGTAGGCAGAAAGAAAATTCCATTATGACTGATTTTATGAATGAGAGAGGCTTAATTGATATATGGAGAGTCAGCAATCCCATCTCTAAAGAATTTACTTGGAAAAATGCATCTGGTTCTCTACAATCAAGAATAGATTTTTGGCTAATATCTGAGTCCTTATCTAATTCACTTGCTAAAGTTGAAATTCTTCCGACACCACTAACTGACCATAAAGCTATTCTATTGGTTTTGAATACATCATCAAATACAGTAACTAAAATGACTCCTGCTTATTGGAAACTTAATAATGCAATTTTGCTTAATGAATCTCTAAATCTAATCATCAAAAATAAGATATCTGAATACCTAAAGATGGCAGAAAATGAAAATGCTTACGGGAAATATTGGGAGCTCCTAAAATTTGAATTAAGGACACTTTTAATGAAAACTGGTGCTAAGATTAAGAAAGATAGAAAAAAGGAAGAAAATTGTCTTATGTCTGAACTAATTCCCCTATCATCTATATTGCCTGAAAATATGTCTGAGACCCAAAGAGCACGATTACAAACATTACAGCTACAACTAGATCAGTTATATATCAGCAAAGCTAAAGGTGCTTTTATACGCTCAAGGGCTAAATGGATGGAAGAGGGCGAGCAGAACTCTAGTTATTTCTTCAGGTTAGAGAAACAAAGGCAAAGTAAAAATGGTATTACAAGACTTTCCCTAAATGACACAATTGTTGACAATCCAAAAGAAATAGCTAAAATCTGTGAAAATTATTATAAAACTTTATACCAATCTAACTTGACAATTGGTGAAATGCAAGACTTCTTTAATTCTTTAGGCAATGTGAAAAAAATTGGAGATGTCAACAAAACAATATGTGATACTCCAATCACTATTGTCGAAATTACAGATGCTATTAAGAAACTCAAACTGAATAAATCCCCTGGAACAGATGGGTTAACTTCTGAATTTTTTAAAGTGTTCTCTGCAGAGCTTATCCCTTTTTTACATAATATTTACATTGAGAGCATCAACAACGAACAACTTCCCTCCTCACTATGCCAAGGGTTAATTACTCTTATTCCAAAGCCTCAGAAAGATGTTTTAAATTTAGATAATTGGCGGCCCATCTCATTGCTAAACAATGACTATAAAATTATTGCATTATGTATAGCTAATAAATTAAAGAAAGTCCTAAATGATATTATTGAGGAATCCCAAAATGGCTTTATGGCCGGTAGATATATAGTTGATAATATAAGACTAGTTCTTGATATCTTAGACTATTCAGACTTAGTGTTAGATGATAGCTTCATTCTTTTTCTAGATTTTCGCAAAGCATTTGACTCTGTAGAACATCAGTTTATGTTTAAAACTCTTGATTTATTTGGTTTTGGAGAACACTTTATAAAATCTATACGTACCCTATATGCTTCTGGAAATAGTTAAATTAAATTGCCCCATGGAACTACGAAGAGATTTGATATAAAACGGGGTATTCGCCAGGGGTGCCCCGTCTCCGCATATTTGTTCTTACTTCCCATGCAAATTTTAGCTAATTATATTAAAATAAGCTGCTTAAAAGGTATTCCAATAGCAGGAAGGGTTGTCTCTTTGAGTCAGCTAGCAGACGATACAACTCTCTTTTTAAAGGACAGATCTCAGATTGATATTGCAGTTAAGCTATTGGATAAGTTTTCTGCAGCCTCTGGTCTCAAACTTAATCTATCCAAGTGTGACCTGCTCCCTATCAAGACTTGCAATGACTCAGAAATCTCAGGAATCCCTGTGAAAGCTAAAGTTAAATACCTTGGTGTTGTCATAATTAAAGAACAAAATTCAAGAATTCGTGAAAACTTTTATCCTTTAATATCCTTACTACAGCAGAGATTTAATTTATGGCTTCAAAGAGACTTAACCATTACTGGTCGAGTCTTACTCTCCAAAGCTGAAGGACTATCGAGACTTGTTTATAAAGCTCAGCTCTTGATGTTTCAAAAGATGTCTATACAAAAGTTGACAAGACCTTGTTTGATTTTATTTGGAAAAGAAAGTCTCATCTTATTAGAAAGAATGTAATGATTAATAAGCTTAGTAGTGGTGGATTCAATGTTTTAGACTTTCACACTCTACACTCTACCTTTAAAATTAAGTGGATCAAAAGGTATTTGGCCAATCCAACTTCTTTATGGAATTTTATTTCAACACATATTTTTGAAGCCTTGGGAGGATTCAATTATTTTTTACGGTGTAATTACAAGATAGAAAAGATTCCCGTAAAACTCTCAAATTTTCATAAACAGTTACTTTTATGCTGGTCCTTGGTATATAAGCATAATTTTTCCCCACACAAATACTACATCTGGAACAACAAGGATATCTGTTTCAAACGTAAATCATTGTTTCTCAAAAATTGGGTTGATAATGGTATATTGCTTGTCAGTCAGCTGTTTAATGAGGAGGGTCATATGTTTACTTATAGAGAATTTTTATTAGAATATAATATTCCTGTACTTCCTAGAGAGTATGCAATAGTTTTTGATGCTATTCCTTCAGGCATTAGAGCCTTGATGTCATCTAGAACCAGAGGTATTATCCATCTTTCTACCTTACCAGAATTATACATAGGAAACTCAGATCCCTTTTTGAGTAAAAAAACTGATAACAAATGTATAAGAGAACTAATTCAGAGGGAGATTTTCAGTAGACCTGCGTGTATATTTGTTTGGAACAACTCGTATCTCGACATAGATTGGGAAAAGACTTGGTTATTACCTAGAAAATTCTTTGTCTCCAATAAAGTAAGAGAAGTATCTCTGAAAATATTGCACAGGCGTTATCCTGTCAATTCAGTTATTGTAAAATACAAACTAAACATTGACCCTCTTTGTTCCTTCTGTCACCTTGTTGATGAAACAGAAACTCACCTTTTTTGGGACTGTACTTATACTCAGACCTTTTGGCAGGACCTTAATATGTTGTTGAACAGGAAATTAGGTACTCAACTCAACTTTAAAATTGATTTTATTTTGTTTGGTTTTTTTGTTGATGAAATCCCCTCTAAAAAAATATATGTCTTCAACCTCATTTCTCTATTAGCAAAATTCCATATACATGCCAGCAAATTTGCAAAGCAGAAACCTAATCTTACTGTCTTCAAGGCATACTTAAAAGCATACCTGGATACACTAAAGTACTGCACAAACTCTAAAGCTGTGAAAACTAAAGCCTTGTCTATAGAATTTGATTTGTAACCTTATCTAGTCTCTCGTATGCCTCCTTTTTTCTTTTCTTTTTGTATTCTCTGTATGTTTTGTTGAATGGCCTTTACATTTGTCTTGTAACCTCTATGTTGTGAACCTGTATTTTCTGATTATGTAAATAAATTTGTTAAAAAAAAAAAAAAAAAAAAAAAAAAAAAAAAAAAAAAAAACTAGCGTCCACGTTAGCAAGCATGCAGAAAACACTAGCGTCCACGTTAGCAAGCAGGTAGAAAAAACTCACGTCCACGTTAGCAAGCAGGCAGAAAACACTAGCATCCACGTTAGCAGCACTGTCAGTTTGTCAGACAGAGCCGCGGATACAATGATTATAGAGACATGTCTCCAGCACATTGATTCCCTGCAGCAGCACTTGTTACAGACAGAAAAATATGGAGTGGGTGGAAGCTCCATCCGTGTGTGTGTGTGTGTGTGTGTGTGTGTGTGTGCGTGTGTGTGTGTGTGCATGCGTGTGTGTGTGTGTGTGTGTTTGTGTTGGTATTTCCTGTGTGTGTGTTTGTGCACCATCAGCACCAAAATACTATAGCAGCCACTATATTGATTTGCTTTCATGAAAATAACATGCATTAAACAATTACATAGCATTTGAGAACATAACGCTTTTGTGGAATTCTCCATAATGCACTTGAGTGAGTGTAATTGCCAGCCTTTGGTGTGGTTTTGCTGTAGGCCGCTAACAACATTATCATAATGTTCTCATTGCAGCTCAACAGCATGCTAATACTGACCTTTTGTGGAAGAGAGAGAGACACACACAGGCCCGGTTTTACAGGGGTGCAAAAGCACGCATTGCACCCTTATTTTAATTGTCTGCATGCTCAAAGATGTCTGCATGCTCAAAGAGTGGTAAAAAAAAAAAATGCTGCAGCTGCACACTTACTGCTTAAACTTGAATTATAATTGTTGTTTTTCTTTGTTCTTTGATGTGAATTTATGGATTTTTGGCACCTATATGTAACCTTTTAAGGTTGAGATAATTGTATTATCATTATATGGTCCAAATATTTCAGTAAAGCACTTTAAACACTTGAAATATTCTTGCTTGGCTGGTATCATTCTACTTGAAATGATGGTAAAATGCATTATTTTTAGTAAAATAACGTCAAATTTTTGACATGCCTGGTCGGCCCATGCATATGCACCCCTTCCTATCTAGGATGCATCCCTAGTCATCTTGTTCTGGAACCAGCCCTGATTAGGGTTCTAATAAAAGGTCTGCCTGTGAAGTGTGAATACGGCCATTATAATGCTTTGAAGCCATTGAAATCAGTCCCCATGTTGAAAAAGCCAAGCTGGCAGCTGTATTATTCACAACCTTATGATCATAATGAAATAAAGCATTCATCGCTCATTGCTCTTCAGCATTCAGTCATAGAGCCTAATGAAAAATATTAAAATTTTCATATTTTTTTCTTAGCAGTAATAAAAATAAACACCAACCTACTTACCCTGTTGCACACGCTTGAACACAAGTAGCCAGCGACTGGTCAAAACAGTGACATGTATCTGCCATTGGTTGCTAATGTTAGCTGATAAAGTAATTTTCAAGCTTTTTTTACCAGCTTTTTTTTTTAACAGGGACTGGAGAGGGAGAGTGAGGAGAGAAGCTATAAATGAGCTATTATGTAGGTTTAACTTAACCTTCACCAAATTATTTTAGTTGCATAAACCTAACCCTGACCTTACTTAACCCTTCCAACATTGTTTCATTTTGACCAGAATGAGGAGCTAACACCCTTTGAATTGAATTGAATTTTTTATTTGTCTCGAACAGAAATTAAAAACACAAGTCAGCACAGCACACAAGTCAGCACACTGTCCTGTTACACAGACCAAAACAGTCAGCACAGTGTCCTGTTACACACACCAAAACAGTCAGCACACTGTCCTGTTACACACACCAAGACTTAATCTGCCTACTATTCACAGGAATGAATATACGGAGTGACATCTACACAGAATAAAACCACGGCTCGAAAAATGTCACTCTATTAAAAAGTACAAACAAACAAACACAACAGTCACTAACAGCAGTAGCCTAGGCTCTGCAAAATGGGAGGAGAAAATATGGTCTCAGAAAATATGTCTCAGAAAATGCTCTGCAACCTGCATCTGCTAAACTAAAGCTTTTGTTGTGCCATAAATAAATACATTTTTAATATAGAGATTTACTTTGTTTATTGTAATCTGTGACAGACAGACACACACCCCACGCGCACACGCACGCGTGCGCACACACACACACACACACACACACACACACACACACACACACACACACACACACACACACACACACACACACACACACACACACACACACACACACACACACACACACAGCATACTCAACTATCTTCTCTTCTCTTATATGTTAGATTGCACACCAGCCTCAATTATCCAAAACGTTTCTAGATGCACACTAGGCTTCCAAAGTGTATGAGCATCTCAGTCGCCCCAACACAGTATGCTATAATACACATCCTCCCCAACACAGTATGCTATAATACACATCCTCCCCAGCACAGTATGCTATAATACACATCCTCCCCAACACAGTATGCTATAATACACATCCTCCCCAGCACAGTATGCTATAATACACATCCTCCCCAACACAGTATGCTATAATACACATCCTCCCCAACACAGTATGCTATAATACACATCCTCCCCAACACAGTATGCTATAATACACACCCTCCCCAACACAGTATGCTATAATACACATCCTCCCCAACACAGTATGCTATAATACACATCCTCCCCAACACAGTATGCTATAATACACATCCTCCCCAGCACAGTATGCTATAATACACATCCTCCCCAGCACAGTATGCTATAATACACATCCTCCCCAGCACAGTATGCTATAATACACATCCTCCCCAACACAGTATGCTATAATACACATCCTCCCCAACACAGTATGCTATAATACACATCCTCCCCAACACAGTATGCTATAATACACATCCTCCCCAACACAGTATGCTATAATACACATCCTCCCCAGCACAGTATGCTATAATACACATCCTCCCCAGCACAGTATGCTATAATACACATCCTCCCCAACACAGTATGCTATAATACACATCCTCCCCAACACAGTATGCTATAATACACATCCTCCCCAGCACAGTATGCTATAATACACATCCTCCCCAGCACAGTATGCTATAATACACATCCTCCCCAACACAGTATGCTATAATACACATCCTCCCCAGCACAGTATGCTATAATACACATCCTCCCCAACACAGTATGCTATAATACACATCCTCCCCAGCACAGTATGCTATATTACACATCCTCCCCAGCACAGTATGCTATAATACACATCCTCCCCAACACAGTATGCTATAATACACATCCTCCCCAACACAGTATGCTATAATACACATCCTCCCCAACACAGTATGCTATAATACACATCCTCCCCAACACAGTATGCTATAATACACATCCTCCCCAACACAGTATGCTATAATACACATCCTCCCCAGCACAGTATGCTATAATACACATCCTCCCCAACACAGTATGCTATAATACACATCCTCCCCAGCACAGTATGCTATAATACACATCCTCCCCAGCACAGTATGCTATAATACACATCCTCCCCAACACAGTATGCTATAATACACATCCTCCCCAACACAGTATGCTATAATACACATCCTCCCCAACACAGTATGCTATAATACACATCCTCCCCAACACAGTATGCTATAATACACATCCTCCCCAACACAGTATGCTATAATACACATCCTCCCCAGCACAGTATGCTATAATACACATCCTCCCCAACACAGTATGCTATAATACACATCCTCCCCAACACAGTATGCTATAATACACATCCTCCCCAACACAGTATGCTATAATACACATCCTCCCCAGCACAGTATGCTATAATACACATCCTCCCCAACACAGTATGCTATAATACACATCCTCCCCAGCACAGTATGCTATAATACACATCCTCCCCAGCACAGTATGCTATAATACACATCCTCCCCAGTACAGTATGCTATAATACACATCCTCCCCAGTACAGTATGCTATAATACACATCCTCCCCAGCACAGTATGCTTATACACATTCTATCGAAACCTTGACTAAACCTGCTCTTCGTCCTGCCTGAGTGGCATGGGCAGTCCATTTGCCTGAGGTGCAGGGTTCTCAGCCGGGATGACATCCATATTCCTCCTCTCCTCTACACACCAGCAATACAGCCTGGGTAGTGCCTGCCTCACCTCTCGGTTCCTCAGCCCAAAGACCAGCGGGTTGATGCAGGGCGGCACCATCATGGTGACCAGCAGGGACATGTGGAGCAGGGCCGCGGAGACCGGGAGCGCCGCAGGCCCGGCGCCGGGGAGCGTAGGTGACTGCGGCGGGACCGAGGCCCCGTTCAGCTTCCACAGCTCCAGCAGTGCATTCACAGGGATTCTGAGCAGCACCGGTAGCAGCTGCAGGACCAGCATGCTGCAGTAGAACAGCACGGTCCTGCACGCTCTGGTGTTGAACTGGTTGAACGGGACCACGGCGTTACTCGCGTCCTGGTACATCCTCAAGTAGGAGAACGCATGGAGCAGAAGGCATGTCAGCAGGGACAGGGAGCTCGCGCTCATGCGGAAAACAGCAGGCGTGCGTGGGAAACCCAAGTTCTGCTCCACCGTGATCGGATCGCACAGCAGCCCCGCCGTGAAGGGGCTTGATCGAGCCATCTCTTCCGAGAGCAGCAGGACCATGTAGATGAAGATGACAGAGATGGAGAAAACCCAGATTAGGCTGAGGGAGAGTCGCAAGCGCAGTCGGGTGATGATGTACAGGTAGCGGATGGCATGGCACACGTACAGGTAGCGCTCCAACGACATGCAGGTGAGGGTCAGGAGGCTGGAAATGTGGGCGGTGCAGAACGTGAATAACTGGACGTAGCACCAGGCATTGAACGGCAGCGTCTGCCGGTGGACCAGGGAGTAGATGACCGTTGGACCTAAGGTGACGGTCTGGACGAGGTCGCTCAGGATCAGGTTCTTGAGGAGGGTATAGCGCGGCTGCCAGGAGAGGTCCTCAGACTGTCCGAGCCCGAACAGAGTAAATCCGTTCACCGCCAATGACAGGAGAGTCAGCGCCACAAACAGGCATATCAGCGCCGGCACTGCCTGAACATGGGGCAGGATGGAAAGAAAGAGGCAGCCAGCGGTGTCCAGCTGCTCCCCGGTGGAGGTGTTCTGCGGTGGCTCGGTTTGGTTCGCTGAGCCGTGCCAGGCGCACGGGCCAGTTAGGCTGTGCCACTCTGCGGCCGTCATGCTATGTGTGATGTTGGTATGAAGCACTGCCTGGTCTGGGCAGCCTTTTATTCAGTCAGAAAATCTAAGCAGGTCACACCTTGCAACACCTTGTCAACACAGTAGGCTGCTGAAGAAAGTTCAATTTAAATTGACCTTTTTATGATTGCTCTCTTCTCCATGGTGTCCTGAAGGCCTATAAGTATAAAGAACTGATTAGCACTTTGGTGTGACTGCTGGCTGCATCTGGCTGTACCTGCGAGCAGGGTTGGGGAGTAACGGATTCCATGTAACGCCGTTACGTAATCTGATTACAAAAAAACGGTAACTGTAATCTGTCACAGTACATTTTAAGATGTGTAATCTAGATTACAGTAACGGGGGTATAGTAACGGCGTTACAGGCGGGATTACATTCGCCCTTGCCTCTTCATTAATTTTACAAAATAACAACAAAAAATGGTGTAGCCTACATCACAGTATAGCACATGACAGTAGAAGCGTGTTACGCTGTCACTTATCTAAATCACGTTAAATCGACGAGGGATATATATAGGCCCAGGATGACATATATGTTTCACATAGGGTGGTTTTCATTTCGATGTTTTATTTGGTCCAATATTGAAATGTTCTACAATTGCAGGTTGTGTTACCATTACACATTATTTAGATCTACCTTTATATCTATTTCGGCTCATTTGGTTGCTATTTAGTAGCGAAATGGAGGAGCACAATGCATGCTGGGACAGATGAGGACGAGCGAGGCGGAGCAACAGCAGCAGCTGCAGGCAGCATTCATGATGACAGAGGCAGCCGCGCCTGTGGTGCCTCCTCCCACGAGTGCATTCACATCATGGAAATATAACAAGCATTTCACTTTTACGTCCGCTCAGTGTTTAGACAGATCAAGCGTCTTCCACATGGATTCTACTGAAAATGATATTTTCAGTAGAATCCATGTGGAAGGCGCTTGTGTGTGGGGCTGTCAGCTGAACGTTACGAGCTGCCAGGCAGTGGAAAATCTGCATGCCAACTCTGCATGGGGCGAGAGGTTTTTACTTTCACTTAGTGTTTCACGTCGTGTTTCAAGATTAAAGCAACAAGCTGCGTCTTCCACTCCACATCATGAAAAATACCCATAACGTAAATTAAAGTGGTCTTAAAAATAACTCTTGTTGTATTCTCCTTAACTTCATGTTGCTATAAACATTCTTATCTGATTATCAATGGTAAAACATGCTTCATCTAGTTAAATAAGGGTTTTAGCCAGGACTCTTGACCAGGACTCCCTGGAAGAAGAGATCTTGTATCCCAATGGGACATTCCTGGATTAAAAAAAAAAAAGTAATCCAAAAGTAACTGAAAGTAATCCCTACTTTACTTTTAAATAGTGGTAATCGGATTACGTTACTAAGTACAATTTTTAACAAGTAACAAGTAACTTTAAGGGATTCCTATTTAAAAGTAACCTACCCAACCCTGCCTGCGAGCTTGTATAATAATAACAGTTGGTTCCAAAGGGATTCAAAATGACTATACTTTGGAGCCTCTTAAGGCACTGGCACTGTTAAATGAGGAAATGGCATTTCCTCATTCCTCACAACAAGGAGTTGATGCCGCGGAGTCACATTTTCGAGGAGCTGCACGCCCCCTCCGCCGAGTCAGCGCCGGAAATTTCGCACGAGCATAATTTGCGCTTTAGCCCCTGTTCACACAGGAAGCGGAAGCAACGCTCAACCTAAGCTCTACCTACGCTGAACCCACAATTTTCTTTTAGGCATCCTTGTTAACAGGCGAGGCCATTCACACCACCCGCCAGGCCCGGTTTTACAGGGGTGCAAAAGCATGCATTGCACCCTTATTTTAATTGTCTGCATGCTCAAAGAGTGTTTTTTTTGTTTTGTTTTTTTATAAATGCTGCAGCTGCACACTTATTGTTTAAACTAGAATTATAATTGTTGTTTTTCTTTGTTCTTTGATGTGAATTTATGGATTTTTGGCACCTATATGTAACCTTTTAAGGTTGAGATAATTGTATTATCATTATATGGTCCAAATATTTCAGTAAAGCACTTTAAACTTGAAATATTCTTGCTTGGCTGGTATCATTCTACTTGAAATGATGGTAAAATGCATTATTTTTAGTAAAATAACGTCAAATTTTTGACATGCCTGGTCGGCCCATGCATATGCACCCCTTCCTATCTAGGATGCATCCCTAGTCATCTTGTTCTGGAACCGGCCCTGATTAGGGTTCTAATAAAAGGTCTGCCTGTGAAGTGTGAATACGGCCATTATAATGCTTTGAAGCCATTGAAATCAGTCCCCATGTTGAAAAAGCCAAGCTGGCAGCTGTATTATTCACAACCTTATGATCATAATGAAATAAAGCATTCATCGCTCATTGCTCTTCAGCATTCAGTCATAGAGCCTAATGAAAAATATTACATTTTTCATATTTTTTTCTTAGCAGTAATAAAAATAAACACCAACCTACTTACCCTGTTGCACACGCTTGAACACAAGTAGCCAGCGACTGGTCAAAACAGTGACATGTATCTGCCATTGGTTGCTAATGTTAGCTGATAAAGTAATTTTCAAGCTTGCTTAATTGATTCCACCATTACCAGCTTTTTTTAACAGGGAGTGGAGAGGGAGAGTGAGGAGAGAAGCTATAAATGAGCTATTATGTAGGTTTAACTTAACCTTCACCAAATTATTTTAGTTGCATAAACCTAACCCTGACCTTACTTAACCCTTCCTTAACCAACATTGTTTCACTTTGACCAGAATGAGGAGCTAACACCCTTTGAATTGAATTGAATTGAATTTTTTATTTGTCTCGAACAGAAATTAAAAACACATTCATTTACAAAACAACATATTATATGTCCGAGAAGGGACAGAAAGAAGCCATGCTCATCTAGTCCTGCCCCTCCTTACTACTTCATTAGATAAGGTTTAAATATTAATAGCTGCTTTACAATACAAAACAGATAGCCTACCAGAGGCAATCCAACTTAATGCTACGAAATGTAAAATAAAATATACTAAGTTGTGTTTCTTGTGACAGTGAAGATTTCATGTCCAATTCATGCTATTGTCACTTAATCCAATTGTGGTGGAGGAACGTAATGTTTGTCTCCACAACTCATCACCTTGGTGGCTGTCTCATTTTCTTTAATTGTCACAATTGACCAAGTTCATTAGTTTTCTTGTCATCAGGATAACATTATTTATTGTCATCGTATTGATGATGATGATGATGATGATGATGATGATAACAAGAAGAATAAACCAAACAAGTTCAGGCAATGAAAGAATGGTGACAAAGAATATATAGAATTATACAGTAGCTATGTAATATAAATATATTTTATAAAAGAAAATTCACAGAATATTATGCAACAGGAGTCACAGAAAGCACAGCAGTTCACATTTTGCGAGTCTTGCCAGCAACAGCCTGCTGACTGGTGACACACCCAGCTGGGCGGGGGGGGGGGGGGAAGTCAGCACACTGTCCTGTTACACAGACCAAAACAGTCAGCACAGTGTCCTGTTACACACACCAAAACAGTCAGCACACTGTCCTGTTACACACACCAAGACTTAATCTGCCTACTATTCACAGGAATGAATATACGGAGTGACATCTACACAGAATAAAACCACGCCTCGAAAAATGTCACTCTATTAAAAAGTACAAACAAACAAACAAACAAACAAACACAACAGTTACTAACAGCAGTAGCCTAGGCTCCGCAAAATGGGAGGAGAAAACATGGTCTCAGAAAATATGTCTCAGAAAATGCTCTGCAACCTGCATCTGCTAAACTAAAGCTTTTGTTGTGCCATAAATAAATAAATTTTTAATATAGAGATTTACTTTGTTTATTGTAATCTGTGACAGACAGACACACACCCCACGCACGCACACACACACACACACACACACACACACACACACACACACACACACACACACACACACACACACACACACACACAGCATACTCAACTATCTTCTCTTCTCTTATATGTTAGATTGCACACCAGCCTCAATTATCCAAAACATTTCTAGATGCACACTAGGCTTCCAAAGTGTATGAGCATCTCAGTCGCCCCAACACAGTATGCTATAATACACATCCTCCCCAGTACAGTATGCTTATACACATTCTATCGAAACCTTGACTAAACCTGCTCTTCGTCCTGCCTGAGTGGCATGAGCAGTCCATTCGCCTGAGGTGCAGGGTTCTCAGCCGGGCTGACATCCATATTCCTCCTCTCCTCTACACACCAGCAATACAGCCTGGGTAGTGCCTGCCTCACCTCTCGGTTCCTCAGCCCAAAGACCAGCGGGTTGATGCAGGGCGGCACCATCATCGTGACCAGCAGGGACATGTGGAGCAGGGCCGCGGAGACCGGGAGCGCCGCAGGCCCGGCGCCGGGGAGCGTAGGTGACTGTGGCGTGACCAAAGCCCCGTTCAGCTTGGACAGCTCCAGCAGTGCATTCACAGGGATTCTGAGCAGCACCGGTAGCAGCTGCAGGACCAGCATGCTGCAGTAGAACAGCACGGTCCTGCACGCTCTGGTGTTGAACTGGTTGAACGGGACCACGGCGTTACTCGCGTCCTGGTACATCCTCAAGTAGGAGAACGCATGGAGCAGAAGGCATGTCAGCAGGGACAGGGAGCCCGAGATCATGCGGAAAACAGCAGGCGTGCGCGGAAAACCCAAGTTCTGCTCCACCGTGATCGGCTCGCACAGCAGCCCCGCCGTGAAGGGGCTTGATCGAGCCATCTCTTCCGAGGGCAGCAGGACCATGTAGATGAAGATGACAGAGATGGAGAAAACCCAGATTAGGCTGAGAGAGAGTCGCAAGCGCAGTCGGGTGATGATGTACAGGTAGCGGATGGCATGGCAGACGTACAGGTAGCGCTCCAACGACATGCAGGTGAGGGTCAGGAGGCTGGAAAAGTTGGCGGTGCAGAACGTGAAGAACTGGACGTAGCACCAGGCATTGAACGGCAGCGTCTGCCGGTGGGCCAGGGAGTAGATGACCGTTGGACCTAAGGTGACGGTCTGGACGAGGTCGCTCAGGATCAGGTTCTTGAGGAGGGTATAGCGCGGCTGCCAGGAGAGGTCCTCAGACTGTCCGAGCCCGAACAGAGTAAATCCGTTCACTGCCAATGACAGGAGAGTCAGCACCACAAACAGGCATATCAGCGCCGGCACTGCCTGAACATGGGGCAGGATGGAAAGAAAGAGGCAGCCAGCGGTGTCCAGCTGCTCCCCGGTGGAGGTGTTCTGCGGTGGCTCGATTTGGTTCGCTGAGCCGTGCCAGGCGCACTGGCCAGTTAGGTTGTGCAACTCTGCGGCCGTCATGCTATGTGTGATGTTGGCATGAAGCACTGCCTGGTCTGGGCAGCCTTTTATTCAGTCAGAAAATCTAAGCACGTCACACCTTGCAACACCTTGTCAACGTAGGCTGCTGAAGAAAGTTAAATTTAAATTTACCCTTTTATGATTGCTCTCCTCTCCATGGTGTCCTGAGGGCCTATAAGTATAAAGGACTGATTGCACTTTGGTGGGACTGCTGGCTGCCTCTGGCTGTACCTGCGAGCTTGCATAATAATAACAGTTGTTTCCATAGGGATTCAAAATGACTATACTTTGGAGCCTCTTAAGGCGCTGGCACTGTTAAATGAGGAAATGGCATTTCCTCATTCCTCACAACAAGGAGTTGATGCCGCGGAGTCACATTTTCGAGGAGCTGCACGCCCCCTCCGCCGAGTCAGCGCCGGAAATTTCGCACGAGCATAATTTGCGCTTTAGCCCCCATTCACACAGGAAGCGGAAGCAACGCTCAACCTAAGCTCTACCTACGCTGAACCCACAATTTTCTTTTAGGCGTCCTTGTTAACAGGCGAGGCCATTCACACCACCCACCAGGCCCGGTTTTACAGGGGTGCAAAAGCACGCATTGCACCCTTATTTTAATTGTCTGCATGCTCAAAGAGTGGTAAAAAACATTTTTTTTTTTATAAATGCTGCAGCTGCACACTTATTGTTTAAACTAGAATTATAATTGTTGTTTTTCTTTGTTCTTTGATGTGAATTTATGGCTTTTTGGCACCTATATGTAACCTTTTAAGGTTGAAGATAATTGTATTATCATTATATGGTCCAAATATTTCAGTAAAGCACTTGAAACACTTGAAATATTCTTGTTTGGCTGGTATCATTCTACTTGAAATGATGGTAAAATGCATTATCTTTAGTAAAATAACATGTCAAATTTGGCCACCCGGGTCGGCCCGTGCATGTGCACCCCTTCCTATCTAGGATGCATCCCTAGTCATCTTGTTCTGGAACCGGCCCTACACACACACACACACACACACACACACCCACACACACACACACACACACACACACACACACACACACACACACACACACACACACACACACACACACACACACACACACACACACACACACACACACACACACACACACACACACACACACACCACACACCACACACCACACACACACACACACACACACACACACACACACACACACACACACACACACACACACACACACACACAGGGAGATTGTTTAAGCTTAAACAAGTCATTATTTGGCTCTCTGCTTAGCACTGCTTGCATGTTAGTTTGGCCTTGAAGATGAAAGAACTCTGAAAATATACAGACACAACATCATCACGAAACCGACCACACAAACAAGCAAGCAAACAAATGCAAAAATAAACCCAGCGCCTTGTAATATTAGCCACATGTTTCTCATCTCGCAGAGCCACAGTTAGAATATTGAGACAGACAGACAGACAGAGAGAGAGAGTGGCAGAATGGAGGAGAAGAAAAGCTACTCCACACGTCAGATAAGTGCCTGTTGTTCTCACTAAAAGCATCAAACCCATTTCTGCCTCCAGCTTATTTCACTTTTGCAGAAGCAGCCGAGGACCAAAATTCCCCTTTTACATTTGGTTTCCCGAGCCCCAATCACTACTGACCTTTTCACAGATTTGGCAAAATGACATAAAGAGATAATCGAATTTATGAATATTTTGTTCTTAATGATCTTGATATGCCTCTCTTATTAATAATATGCCTATATTATTATGATTATTATTATTATTATTATTACTACACATTTATATGATTACACATCAAGCAGAGTGTTTTTGTCAAGTCACAGGACAGCTAGAGCCTATAAGGCCATGTTCACATTACAGGCAAATCCAATTTGCTGATAAAGTCATTAATCATCATTATCTTGATTGGTTTCCCAAATCTGATTTGGGAGTGTGTCCGCACTGCCACAAATCTGATTTTCAAGTCGGATCTGTGTGTCCAGACATAAATTGCCTATCTGCATGGGTTGCTATGGTAACGACGTGGGCGTCAGTAAATACGTACGTTGGTGACGTGGTTTTCCTGCGCAGAAGCATTTGATGATGAGTTGTGAGTGACGTTCAAATCAGATTTGGTGGATCTGCGCGTCCGCACTGAAGACACATCAGTCAAAAGCACATTTGAAGCAGATTGAAAACTACCTCCATAATATGTGGTTTGGGACAAGTGACACAAATCAGACTTGGAGCATCCAGACTCATAAAACCAATCTGGATAAAGTCATTAACACATTCACTGCCAGCCGTTTTTCAATACTGTAGTTAGCTTCTGCCAAGGTTTTTTTTTGAGGATTCTGGCTCATCTTTCAAGAGCCGAGGATTCGTTTCTGTTAGGATTTTGTGAACACACAATATCTCAAAAGAACTAATAGAATGTGTGCTTTCTCTGTCTAAAAGAGTTAGGTTGTAGAGTTAGTAGTTATGTAAGCATTAGCAGTTGAATACAGCATGGTTTCAGCGTCTGAAAATTTATTCTGAGATAAATAGCTTTTTGTGAAATTCGATAGAACAGTCACTTTAACCATTCATTTTTGGCATCAGTAAGACGTCAGACATCTAAACAATAGTTTTGAACAGTAATTTCCTCCATAACAGCAGGAAACACCCCTCTCCTTCAAACTCCTCCCTCCGTGTGTGTTCTTCTTGGCTGCAGCGGGCGTGTCACAAGCTCGTTGCTGCTGTAACCTCGCGTCACCAGGCTCACTGCTTTGCTGCTGCTCCTGTCTGCTGGCGGCCGCTCGGCAAGTCTGGATATGGGCTCGCTCGTTTCTTGCGGTTTCGGTTGAGAGCTTTGATGAAGCTTTTGCGATTCTGGTCTTATTTATGCTGCGTGTTTCAAAGTGTCTTGCACCCATAATCTATTATGCAAATTTGCAATCCCCCCCCGCCAGCTCCCAAACGCGAAAGCGAAAGTGTTTTCGCCAATCCATTTTCATGAGAATGGCTTCCTCACACTGCTTTTTGCTTGCCTTCCTCTAGTTTGGAGAGCACTGTCGCCACTTAGTGGGTCGGTGGAATGGGTTGGACACGTTCGGTGGCTCCAATATTTTTATAGGAGACGTGGGGAGCGTTGATCCACGTCCCACCGTCAAATTTTTTTTTTTTTTTTTTTAAGCCGAGATATCTCGTCATTGGCAGTCAACCGTTGGATTCTGTAAGCCGAGATATCTCGTCAATGGCAGTGAACGTGTTAATAGGTCATTAAAGTTCACAAATCAGATTTGGCCTCCTAGTCTGAACATGGCCTAAGGGCTATAATGTACACCACCTCCGGAACAGAGGTGGTACGGCTGCGAACAGACCCACACTCATGTAATCTGTCAGATGTATGCGAGATCCGACAAAAATACAACAGGTGCGTCATTTTTCCATACCGCATGTATCGCGCATCAGTTAACAGGGGCGAGAGTCGATCCGGCAGTTTTGCCGGATTCGTAACGCAGTAATTCTCTTTTGTTTTCAGAAAGCAAAGGTGAACTTATGTTTTAACTGACAGAGAGTGAAAGAGACACCACACACACACACACACACACACACACACACACACACACACACACACACACACACACACACACACACACACACACACACACACACACAAATAAACACATTCTCACCTTCTCTTCTGTGGTGTTGCTGTGTTGATCAGGTCTTGAGGGTACAGCTCTGGTGTGAGAGTTTGCGCATCATTGTCACGTCTACTGTAGAGCTGGAGTCGCTCAAAACACTTCCTGGAATTCACCGCACCACTGGCCAATTAGTCAGCACATACTGATTAAGACTTAACGCTCAATAGGTGGAGTGAGAAGATGCACGTTGTGATGCTCGCTGTTGTGTCAGACAACAACAACAAACAACAACAACAACAAAAAACCCCAATCCTGGCGTTCTCCTATGTCACGTGTTGCACACAAAGATCATATATACGGAAGACGAACACTCCAACTTACTTCATTGACAGCTAGATCCGCATTTTTCTTCTCGTCAATTCTCAATGGCTTCCTTGTTTTGCTCGGGAGTACAACAAAAACTTTAATTGCCAATTTGTTTTACATGTGTTGTGTGCGCAGCCCACCACACAACAGCTTTTAGCTATGTTTAATTCAAGGAAAATGAAGTCGGCAAGTCTGGATATGGGCTCGCTCGTTTCTTGCGGTTTCGGTTGAGAGCTTTGATGAAGCTTTTGCGATTCTGGTCTTATTTATGCTGCGTGTTTCAAAGTGTCTTGCACCCATAATCTATTATGCAAATTTGCAATCCCCCCCCGCCAGCTCCCAAACGCGAAAGCGAAAGTGTTTTCGCCAATCCATTTTCATGAGAATGGCTTCCTCACACTGCTTTTTGCTTGCCTTCCTCTAGTTTGGAGAGCACTGTCGCCACTTAGTGGGTCGGTGGAATGGGTTGGACACGTTCGGTGGCTCCAATATTTTTATAGGAGACGTGGGGAGCGTTGATCCACGTCCCACCGTCAAATTTTTTTTTTTTTTTTTTTTAAGCCGAGATATCTCGTCATTGGCAGTCAACCGTTGGATTCTGTAAGCCGAGATATCTCGTCAATGGCAGTGAACGTGTTAATAGGTCATTAAAGTTCACAAATCAGATTTGGCCTCCTAGTCTGAACATGGCCTAAGGGCTATAATGTACACCACCTCCGGAACAGAGGTGGTACGGCTGCGAACAGACCCACACTCATGTAATCTGTCAGATGTATGCGAGATCCGACAAAAATACAACAGGTGCGTCATTTTTCCATACCGCATGTATCGCGCATCAGTTAACACGGGCGAGAGTCGATCCGGCAGTTTTGCCGGATTCGTAACGCAGTAATTCTCTTTTGTTTTCAGAAAGCAAAGGTGAACTTATGTTTTAACTGACAGAGAGTGAAAGAGACACCACACACACACACACACACACACACACACACACACACACACACACACACACACACACACACACACACACAAAATAAACACATTCTCACCTTCTCTTCTGTGGTGTTGCTGTGTTGATCAGGTCTTGAGGGTACAGCTCTGGTGTGAGAGTTTGCGCATCATTGTCACGTCTACCAGGGACGTGCACAGAACATTAGAGGGGCAGGGGCTCAAATTCATAAAAGGGCACTCCAGCCGCCGTCCGGAGGGCGGCGGCGAAAATTTGAGGCAATTTGAAGGCCGATTTAGGGGTATAACTCATTTTAAATATTCCAATTTTAACCAGATTTAGAGGAATATCTAATTTTAGGATGAGACTTGTCACGGAAAAATAACTCACAAACTGAATAATATTAGTATATAAAAGTTGCATGCTGTTGCAATACTGTTGTGAAATCATTTAAGCATCAATATTTATTTGCTCCTTTTCTCCCTTTAGGAGATAGCAACACAGGCAGAAACATTGAACGATACTGAGTGAGGCTTGTAATATACCATGCATTTTAACCATAATTCTAAAAAGGAAGACAGAAGATTCAGATAAGGTGTATTAGAAAATTGTTTATTTTTTGCTGATTCAACAACACAACATCCCTTTCCAATAGTGAAGGAGGAGATCAGAAAACCCGTCTGGAATAAGGTGCTTGAATTAAAAATAATATTAAAATAAATAAAAGAAAAGCTGGTTACTTTGTGTGGAAGGGGTCTGCAGTATTCTGTCACTGATGAAGCTCTAGAAGCAATTCAGCATTATTGTTACTCTACACAGCCTTGCCCTTATCAGGAGACACATTGACAAACAAATATTTTCAAGAGCAACAATTCTGCATTTGTTCCCTATATTTTGGTTCTTTATTTATTGGGTGGTTTATTTATTTATTTATTAATTCATTCATTCAAGTCGAACAAGAGCCACAACTACCCAGGCCAGTAGCCATAAATGAGGCTCACTCAGTCGTCACTGGCTAGTGGCTACGGAATACATATCGATATCAGACAAAGCCGAATTACAGTTGCAGTCATTTAACTCCGTTTTTGCTACATAGACCACCATAAGATGTGATTTGCATCCCCTCCAGACCAGAGGCCTGCCCTCAGTGCCCTGGCACCTAGACACACACTTTAAAAGCATAAAAAAGCATCGAGGTGACTTCCATGTTTTGGGGGCTCATTCCTAGCACATGAAGGCTGTGTTTGGTGCTCTCTGGCGGGGTGTAAAACGGCAGTACAGGCTGCTCGCCTCGCTGCTGCATGCCTGTCTGTACCGCCGAAATTTCAACATGAAACAAATAGGGGGGTGGCTCTCTGTGTAATTCTTTGTTTTGACAAACATACATACCTGATTCACGTTGACTGACTGACTGATATTATATATCTGTGTCAGACTGGGTGCGCCTGTGCTGCTGCATGTCATGTGGTTGCTGCTCTGTCTGGCTGACTGAGCGGAGTTCAGTGCGCACTGCTGCTGGAGTGGGCGGGGACGGGCCACATGTGTTTTTGGGCTGCTGCCTGCTGCCTTCAGGGGCGGTTTAAAAAAACACTGCTCCATGCAGAAGCCTATTATAAATGGTGCATTCAAGGCCAAGAGAGTTCGGAAAAGGCATTTCTCTTTGAATGCTGCCTTGAGTGACGGCATGGAAAGGGCAATTTCCATACAAAGCACCATTAGAAATGCATTCATGGTCAGAAAAGGGCACTTTTTACAGACTGCAAAAAAGGCAGGGGCTCAAGCCCCCTTTGATGTCTATGTGTGCACGTGCCTGACGTCTACTGTAGAGCTGGAGTCGCTCAAAACACTTCCTGGAATTCACCGCACCACTGGCCAATTAGTCAGCACATACTGATTAAGACTTAACGCTCAATAGGTGGAGTGAGAAGATGCACGTTGTGATGCTCGCTGTTGTGTCAGACAACAACAACAAACAACAACAACAAAAAAAACCCCAATCCTGGCGTTCTCCTATGTCACGTGTTGCACACAAAGATCATATATACGGAAGACGAACACTCCAACTTACTTCATTGACAGCTAGATCCGCATTTTTCTTCTCGTCAATTCTCAATGGCTTCCTTGTTTTGCTCGGGAGTACAACAAAAACTTTAATTGCCAATTTGTTTTACATGTGTTGTGTGCGCAGCCCACCACACAACAGCTTTTAGCTATGTTTAATTCAAGGAAAATGAAGTCGGCAAGTCTGGATATGGGCTCGCTCGTTTCTTGCGGTTTCGGTTGAGAGCTTTGATGAAGCTTTTGCGATTCTGGTCTTATTTATGCTGCGTGTTTCAAAGTGTCTTGCACCCATAATCTATTATGCAAATTTGCAATCCCCCCCCGCCAGCTCCCAAACGCGAAAGCGAAAGTGTTTTCGCCAATCCATTTTCATGAGAATGGCTTCCTCACACTGCTTTTTGCTTGCCTTCCTCTAGTTTGGAGAGCACTGTCGCCACTTAGTGGGTCGGTGGAATGGGTTGGACACGTTCGGTGGCTCCAATATTTTTATAGGAGACGTGGGGAGCGTTGATCCACGTCCCACCGTCAAATTTTTTTTTTTTTTTTTTTAAGCCGAGATATCTCGTCATTGGCAGTCAACCGTTGGATTCTGTAAGCCGAGATATCTCGTCAATGGCAGTGAACGTGTTAATAGGTCATTAAAGTTCACAAATCAGATTTGGCCTCCTAGTCTGAACATGGCCTAAGGGCTATAATGTACACCACCTCCGGAACAGAGGTGGTACGGCTGCGAACAGACCCACACTCATGTAATCTGTCAGATGTATGCGAGATCCGACAAAAATACAACAGGTGCGTCATTTTTCCATACCGCATGTATCGCGCATCAGTTAACACGGGCGAGAGTCGATCCGGCAGTTTTGGCGGATTCACAACGCAGTAATTCTCTTTTGTTTTCAGAAAGCAAAGGTGAACTTATGTTTTAACTGACAGAGAGTGAAAGAGACACCACACACACACACACACACACACACACACACACACACACACACACACACACACACACACACACACACACACACACACACACACACACACACACACAAAATAAACACATTCTCACCTTCTCTTCTGTGGTGTTGCTGTGTTGATCAGGTCTTGAGGGTACAGCTCTGGTGTGAGAGTTTGCGCATCATTGTCACGTCTACTGTAGAGCTGGAGTCGCTCAAAACACTTCCTGGAATTCACCGCACCACTGGCCAATTAGTCAGCACATACTGATTAAGACTTAACGCTCAATAGGTGGAGTGAGAAGATGCACGTTGTGATGCTCGCTGTTGTGTCAGACAACAACAACAAACAACAAAAACTCCCCCCCCCAATCCTGGCGTTCTCCTATGTCACGTGTTGCACACAAAGATCATATATACGGAAGACGAACACTCCAACTTACTTCATTGACAGCTAGATCCGCATTTTTCTTCTCGTCAATTCTCAATGGCTTCCTTGTTTTGCTCGGGAGTACAACAAAAACTTTAATTGCCAATTTGTTTTACATGTGTTGTGTGCGCAGCCCACCACACAACAGCTTTTAGCTATGTTTAATTCAAGGAAAATGACGCTGGTGTGTGGAAGTGAATGG
>NC_139634.1:11209455-11256955 GCF_964638095.1 Poromitra crassiceps
AATAAAAATCCGAGAATCGATTTTTTTGAACCCAGCCCTAGTCATCACCAGTATTGTTGTATTGTAATAATATGCCATAAAGGTTTATTGAAATTTTGGGGAGAGCAGGGGGGAAAAATAAAAAAAATGCATTTCCTCTTCTGTAGAATGGTAGGGGAAACACTGGTGTGTGTGTGCATATGTAGGGAGTGTGATGCAGTGTAGGTCATTTGTATGGTGTGTGAACATCACAGGGTTTTTTAGATTGCTTTTTTAGATTGCGTGCAAAAATTGGTCAGGAAGAAAAAGAAGGGGAAAAACTGCACCCACTGCATATTTCCAAAGCTCAAGTTATCCAGTTATGTTACAGTTTTTCACAATTGTTAACACACGTTTCTCAAAACAATAACGGCTTTCTCAAAACTGCACACACAAAACTGAAAACCTCACACACACAAAATGCTAAACCTGACACTCCCTTTGCAAGAAGACTCTTTGCCATCAAATCTCTTATCTGTTCACAAAATGGAACTCGTGTTTTCATTTGGTACACACAGCCATATTTTCAAATGACACACACATACCATTCATTGAGTACACAACATTTGCTGCACGCTACCAAGCATTTACAGCACACTGAAGTGCAAAATTGAAAACACAATCATAGAAATGGAACAAACCATTATGAATGACAATGACTCTGGAGAAGGAGCCATTTCTCCTTTTGTAAAATGTCTCAGTGTAGGCCTACTTTTTTCATAGTTACAGTAAACATAAAACAGCACACAAATATGCAGCAAAAAAAGTTTTCGGTTCTCTGGTTGTCTCTCTCTTCAAAGTTCTCCATTGTTCACCAAACAAAACAGAGGCTCAAGGCACTTTTATCCTGCAGCCCTGATTGCAAATTGCTCAACAGACCTGAATGTTCAGAGATTTGAATATTTGTGGGTTGATGCTTTGAGAGTTTACTTGAGAAGTGTGTGCAACAACAACTGAACATTGTTGTGTAGTGTTTTGACAACAAGGTGATGTGTAATTGACATCAGAGTGTAAAGAAGGAAAGTCAGAGTCTAACGCAGATGAGGGAGTGTGAAGTAGTGCCAAATTGGGTCGAGCGATTGGTACATGAAGTGAAGGTTGTGCAAATTGTGCCGAATTTTCGCTTTTTGTGTGTTAACAATTGTGAAAAACTGTAATCGGGAATCACTTTATTTACATATCTGACACAGTAAGGAAAGGAGGAGCAACGTGTAAGTAACGTGCTTGATAGCTGAAGATACATGTGAGTGTAAACATGCCACATTCCACGTCTTCTATTTTGGTCTGGCCAATAAGATTGTCCCTCCCCATTTGTAGGTCTCTCTCAGGCCGCATCGTTGGGGGTGTGTGGTGGTTCTTCACGCTCATCATCATCTCGTCCTACACGGCCAACCTGGCTGCCTTCCTGACCGTGGAGAGGATGGTGTCTCCTATAGAGAGCGCAGAAGACCTGGCCAAGCAGACTGAGATAGCGTACGGGACGCTGGACGCCGGCTCCACCAAAGAGTTCTTCAGGGTGAGATCAGAAGATGAGCGGATACACTCATACGTGCAAACCCCGGACTCAAAGATGTCTATTTTTACACAGTGCCACATACAGATAGAGACACACGCACACACGCACACGCACACACACACACGCACACACACACACACACACACACACACACACACACACACACACACACACACACACACACACACACACACCATTGACTGTATAATATATGGACAACGCATCCCCGCTTGACCACCATGCAAAAGTGAAGCCAAAATATCTTGTTTCCGCAAGCTGCCATCTTGCTTGGAGTCGAGTTGAGCAACAGAGTTTTGAGAGTGGCTGTCACAGCTGTCAATCACCCCTTTTTATCATCAAATAACAAACTTATCAGAAAGATTAGCAATTGAACATACATCAGCGTGATAATAACTACCTCAAATGACAGAAACCATCCTTGGTAAAACAAATATTTGTGTACTTTTTTGCTTTTTTCGTTTGGCTCATGTCCCATCCGCTAACATGGGGGGCAGGACTTCTGACCTATACTGGTCTGGGACCAGCCACAAGGGGCCAATAGAGATGTTTTGGCTTCACTTTTGAGGAGCTGCCATGACGTCCACATTTTATACAGTCTATATGGCACACACACACACGCTGCTGCTGAAAAGTGGAACTGACAATGGCCTACATCTTCCCTCTATCTCTTGCCTCTCTCTCTCCCTCTCTCTCTCTCTCTCTCTCTCTCTCTCTCTCTCTCTTTCAGAGGTCTAAGATAGCTGTGTTTGAGAAGATGTGGTCCTACATGAAGTCGGCCGACCCGTCCGTGTTCGTCAAGACCACAGACGAGGGCGTGATGAGAGTCCGGAAGTCCAAGGGCAAGTATGCCTACCTGCTGGAGTCCACTATGAATGAGTACATAGAGCAGAGGAAACCCTGTGACACTATGAAGGTGGGAGGGAACCTGGATTCTAAAGGTTATGGCATCGCCACTCCCAAGGGCTCCCCTCTCAGGTAAAGCCCTGCCACTGCAGGCCGGCTGGATAAAAGCCCTCAGCGCTTTCATCGGAGCCCCTGCATGAGCACTGCTTCATCTGTCACCTGTTGATTTGTCCATCGAGCTCAGTAGCTATTTGCTCATTCATCTGCACAGTCCAACACATTCATGCATTCATGCTAGGGCTCGGTATCGGTGCTCAATCACTTTAAGGCAGGGATACTCAACTTGCTTTGCCCGGGGGCCACTTTCGTGAAATGATAGGAGGCCAGGGGCCAGTTAATAAACAAAGAATATACATTTTTCTGTAGCGGATTGTAGGTTTTTGGGGTGTCAGCCGGAGTTTAGTCTGACAATGTTGTGCACACCGGATAGTTAGTTAAGTTAAGTTAGTTAGGTTAAGTACATACATAAGTGCCTGAGTAGTGAGCAGACGGCGGTATTTGACAATGTAGCAGCTAAATCATAGAGTATTGAAAGATATTCCATATTCCAGACTGAAATGCTATAACAGAAGTGGAGTATTGGCCAGAATGACATGAACATTTGGACACTTATTCAGCGGGTATCTTGCATGTTGCGTTCAGGTGCACTGTAATTTTTTTTTTTTTTTTTTTGCAATTCCATCCATCCAGCGGGCCGCATGTGGCCCACGAGCCGCAAGTTGAGTATCACTGCTTTAAGGTATCGACCAAAACAACCCGGTACCAAGTAGCATCCAAACTTCTCCAGTCAAACGTTATACCCAGCATTTGTATGGTTCCGCTCGCAGCCAATCACCGCAGGCGTTCTTCGATTTAACGTGACGTGTGATTGGCCCACTACCGCAGCAGCTACAACCCCGTACAGTCTGTGGTGGTGAAGTCGAGCGCGTGGCGTATGTGACTGAGTTGGCAGTTCAGCGTGCTGAGATGCCACCAAAACGTTAAAAAATATGTCTAGTATATAGTATCTATAGTATAGTTACTATAGTACGACACAAAAAGGTATCGAATGACGTACTCTATTGGTGTCAGTACTGGTATTGGTACTGCTATCATAATTATTTAAACCATACCCAGCCCTAATTCATACACATTTGTTTACACATCCATCTTAAATTTGCTTTGTTCAATTTCCTCTCTGTTCAATTTCATGCAATTTGTTTGATCGATGCATCTTATGATAACATACAATGTGCTCAGTATTCCATTCTGCCTCATATCAATGCATTCTCATTCAGACGGCTTGCCATTACGTTTACCTCACGCCACTTTTGTTTCCATTCCGAGCATCCATGCGGTCACAAAGTGTCCATTTGTCACCACTGAAGAAGATCATCCTTGCGTTGATGTTTGCTAGCCTGAGCCTTGGTCTTGGTTACCTGTGTCCCTGACGAAGGTTCACGCTAGCCTGTGTGTGAGCACTGGCAGAAGTGTTAGGGAGGTACTATGAGACGCCCCCAGCCTCCTTTAGCAACACTTTTCTTGCTGCCCTTATTATATTCTAAGTGTCCTTCACGGGACCTTTCTGCGGTCTCCTTGATCTGTTTTGAAGCTGGAACACACCCCAACCCCCCCACCCGCCAAACACACGGAAGAAGAACACACACGCGGCCCACGCGTATGTACACCTTTTGGGCATGTGTGCATCATCGATGCACCGAGAGATTCATACTACGATCAAAACAAACAATCCTGAACGCACACACACACACACACACACACACACACACACACACACACACACACAGATTGACTCAAGCTCTGTCCGCACTCCAAATTCTCGCTCCTTCGTTAGCGATGTAAATCACGTCGTCGCTCGCTCAAAGCGGCCGCGCTCTTGAAGCAGGATTACAGCTAAAAGGATCACGTCCCATATGCCCACTTTTCCACTTAAGCCAGAGCTCACGTGCTGAATGTGAAATCCACAGACTTTGAAATGATATTTTCCCACATTCCCAATGTGATAATTGATGTTCTCAATGATGATTCAAACTGAACTGTATTTCTGCCGACGATGTCCGAGATGAGCAGCTGTCATTTCATTTCACATTACATTAACACTTTAACCAACTTCCCCATTCATATGTCTCTCCTCCTGACTGTAGAGAGAGTAGACGAGGAGGAAGGGGGGTGCATCGGAAGCTTTTAATCTATCTCTAATAAGGCTGATTGGTTTTAATGAAAGGAGCCATATGGGGAGATTTCATTGAAAACTCACTGAGGATTCACCTTGGTAGACAGCCAAAGGTCATAACACAGCCGACTAGAAATGCTTTGGCTCCCAACACCTGCCTCAAAGGAGCCATTTTAAATTTCACATGAATTGGATCTCATGCAGTCAGTGCTGAATTAGTGATGATAAGACAAGTCGTGAATTAATCTGCTCCCAAGTCACGCAGTGGGACTGACCCACACCTACAGTGCAGCGGTGGGATGCAGTGTAGGACTGCTGAGGATGCCCCCCCCCCGTTATCCGTCTCTCTTTGTTGTCAGTTACTGGCAGAATGATGTATGGTATTCACACATGTTGCCACACAGGGCATCCACAGACATCTGATGCTGTCAGAGAAGATTGCTTTCACTAACAGATAATGGACATTTGTGATTGGATGCGTTTGTATGGAAAGGATGGAAATTTGATTCGAATATTTGATAGATTTGTTTATTTTTGCCGCTCACCTAGAATCAGACATCTGTGGATGGCCTATGAATTCAAAGGGTTAAGTTCAGTCATACCTGCATAAATGCATAGTTTATGCATCAATGTTCAAGTACTGGGAATATATGAATTTGATGATAGATATTTCGGTGCAGGCCTGATTGAAACTAGCACTTTGAAAAGAATAACCCATGCTCAATTGACATAACTCTTCATTTCACAGGGTTTTACTGGCGAGCAGCATACAGATTCTATTGTGTCTGTTCCATCCCTTACATGCCAACCCCCCATGCCTGCCTCACCGTTTCCCCCATTCCCACCTGACATGACCTCCCAGACATCCATCCACTCACCTCAAACCAGCTGACTAACTAACCAATGACCAGCAGGTCTCTGGACCATCCATGTCCTCCTCCACACACTGCGACTTCTTTCTTTCTGTCTGAGTTCACTGGGCTGAGAAAGAATTCAGAGGTTTTACCAGCCCCCAGGATACCTGTGTTGCTGTGTTGTGCACTCATGGCTGGGGATGAAGTCTCTCTGCATCTCCTGATAAGAGAGGCAGAATAGCAGCACGCCCTATGAAAATATATACAATAAAAATAAATACATATTAATAATATCTGAATATATATATATATATATATATATATATATATATATATATATATATATATATACACATACATATATATATGAATATATATATGAATAAAAAAAATATTAAAAAAAGGCAAAGGCTATCATATTTTTTTCTCTTCCCTGCAAAATCAGATTGCCATTCTGCCTGTCTGGGAGCTGTGGATGGAGAGAGGCTTTCTCCACAGCCAGTCAGCTACAGGAAATGCAAACACATTCACACTCAGCAGAGAGAGAGAGAGAGCAACACCTTATGGAGACGCTTTGCATAATGGTGGTTCATGATGGTTGGTGTTTCCTTTCCGCGGCCCAGCACCGTTATCCAGCCTGTAATAAGGAATAACCTTGGTGTGGAAAAGCCCCTCCTGTCTGCATTTGTCTTACTTTTCTGCCTTGAATGCTGATAGGTGTAAATTAATCGTTCACCTGGATGCAGTTATGGGTTGAATGTTGATAGATGAGTTTGCTATTGCAATCTGCATGCTGGTACCGCTGAAGGGAGATTACCATCTGCAGGCAGACTTCCATATCTAAGGCATCTCCATTCATGGTGTGTGCTCTGTCTCCCTCTGAGGCCCCCTGCTTGGTAAAACCTGACTCTACTATGGCCACCCAGCATTTCAGCCCATTGTAGATATATACGACTAACATAATACTGTATCAAACATGTACTGCTAACGTCTAAAGTCTAAAGTGCTCCTGCTCCATATCAGTAGCCATATATGCAGGAGTTTTTTTGATAGTAAGTCAATGTTGTCATAATCACCACCACTGTACGACCAATCTCTCTATATCTGTCCCATATAGAGTGTCTCCTAATGGCTATCGTTTTACTATCATTTTCAAGAAACCCAGTTAACCTGGCAGTGTTAAAACTGAACGAGCAGGGCCTCTTGGACAAATTGAAAAACAAGTGGTGGTACGACAAGGGAGAGTGCGGCAGCGGGGGCGGGGACTCCAAGGTCAGAGCCAGTTACAAACCCAGCGGGATAACCCACCACCGGCGGTGGGTGGGGGGGGGTGGGTAACCGGCAGACCCACACTGCAACATCCGCTCTGGCAACACCGTGGGGTGGGGGGTGGGGGCAAAGAGTGTACCCTAAGGGGCAATGGTTTGGCCTGAAAGTCTCCCTGCATAGGTAAAGTAATTGTCTTAAACCAATTGGGTCCCTTGTGCTCAATGATTTTTGAGGATTGCGTGCATTCATGCATCCATTCATTTGGCTTTGTAATATTTTCATTAATATATCGATGTGGCTGTTTTGCGTCACTTTTTGGGTGAAGTCATGTACACTTTTTTAGCAAAGATAACCAAGAGAATTCTGACTTTCCTTGTGGGAACTGAGGGTGAGCAGTGTGCCGGTTACCCAAAGTGATATAGTAATACACATCTACTGCCTTAGGGAGCAAGCCAACCAAGCTAGATGGAGTATTAATGCATATCACTTTGACTCTGATGTTTCTAATGAGCTTAAATGCTATGTGTATGTTGTGTATGTGTGCGTGCGTGGCGTGCGTGTTTTTTTGTTTGTTTTTGTTTGTTTTTTTACCTAAGCAAGCTCAAGCATTAACGTGTGTATGCATTTTGCTGCTCTGTGTTTCTGAATCAATAACATAAAATAACATGGTTTATATAATATGTTATTTATGTTATTTCCTTACGGTTGGAAGAATCCCAGTAAACCTAGCGGTGTTGAAACACAATGAGCAAGCCGTCTTAGACAAACTGAAAAACAAATGGTGGTACGATAAAGGGGAGTGTGGCAGCAACGACTCCGTACGAAAGGTCAGTCTCCAACCCACGTCCTGTCATCTCACAACATCTCCCAGCACAACCTTTTTGCCCTGATCCTCCTAGACCAGCCCCAACTCTGCCCCCCTCAGTCTAAACACGCAACAATACCACTGTATATCTCTCCTTGTGGCTCTAGCTAGCACCATTCTGGTCTCTCTTTCTTCACACTGATTGAGCTCGTATTGTCGGAGATTTAGCCCCCGTTCATTACTAGCCTGTGAAAATGTTGCGGATTAGTTGGGATTGTTACAATGGCTTACGATACAGTTAAGACGCGTTGGCCCAAGCAGTACAGTAATCAACCACGTTGTGTAAATCCTCTCTAAGATGGATTGTGTGGGGAGCGTTGTGTTGTGTTGTGTTGTGTTGTGTTGTGATAACCTTGAGTTTGCAGATTAAAATCTGAAGCTACTTTCCCAGGAGACAGAGGAAAGACTTTTTTGTGTGTAGACAGAGCAGAGCAGGAGATGTCAGTGTGGAGAGAGGCAGACGATGACGTAAGGCCTTTGGAACGTGTTGAGCCGTACCCCTTTGCTATCTGGCCCCCCGATAACGATCCCGCCCAACTCTCTCCCTCTGTAACATGTGCATGTACTGTGTATAGATGCCTCTCTGTAACATGGAGTCGGCCCTAAGTCATAGTCTCCCACTGTGCTTGCATGCGTGTTACGGTCTATGTTAGCATGTTTGAACGTGTGTCCTTTGCAGAACAACCTTTTGCTTCTTAGCACAGGTACTGTACCTCCATATGTGTTTGAAGCGTTTCCCAGGGATCCCGAGTCACCCCAGGCATTCAAATATGTCTCTCCTTTCTTCCCATTCTAGTCTAAAGATTATACACACATCAATGGTCTCAATGGTTTTCTGACTTGGCAGGTGGTTAATTGAATTCACCCGGCCTCCCATGTTTAAAGTAGCTCCTGATCACACAATACTGTACCTTTTATTTATATATATATATATATATATATATATATATATATATATATATATATATATATATATATATATATATATATATATATAATTGTACATGCCATGATGGTGTTAGACAGCATAACTCAGACCTGATCCAGTTCTCTGTGGACTTAAGGTCGCTTTCACATATAAGCTGTTTGGTCCGCTTTAAACGCGCCAGAGTTCGTTTCCTCGGATAGTGCGCTTCGTTTGAGGCCGTGTGAAAGGGGCATAACAAACAAGCAAACTCTGGTCCGCTTGAAAACATGGATGGTTCGTTTGTTGTGTGAAAGCAAACCGGACTAAACACAAGAGCAAACAGGAAGCGCCAGTGCATCTCATGATGCAGTGCATCATGAGTGCATCCGTACCGAGTCCATTTAGATGCACTGCATCATGAGTGGAAGATGGTAGAAGGGAGCAAAACAAACACTGCGGCGCGCA
Source organism: Poromitra crassiceps (assembly GCF_964638095.1). Taxonomy (NCBI): domain Eukaryota; kingdom Metazoa; phylum Chordata; class Actinopteri; order Beryciformes; family Melamphaidae; genus Poromitra; species Poromitra crassiceps. The sequence goes on from NC_139634.1 coordinate 11,218,447, forward strand.
CATATGTACAGTACCTACGCGCCGCGTGACGTACGTCATCATAACAACAACACATCGTTGTCTCTCAACAGGGCTTGCTTCTCCTTCGGTACGTACTGCCTCACTCGTCCCATCCGCAGAATGAAATGTTCAACAGTTCGCTGCCTCATCTGCTGCTCATACTGGGCACATTCTTGTAAAATATAATTATTTGATAGTAACACCAAAGTAAAACCATGAATCCCAATATCACAGGTGGTGTTGCTCCATGGTTTGTGTTTTGCGGATTCACTTTTTTTTTTACCTTTATTTATACAGGGGAAGTCTCACTGAGAGCAATGCTCTCTTTTTCAGGAGCGCCCTGTTCACATTCACACACACATTCATACCTGGAAGTTGACCAGTACAACCACAGTCTGATCTGTTGATCCACTGATCAGCTCCACTGGAGCAGTTGGGGTTAAGGGCCTTGCTCAAGGGCACCTCAGTGGTGGTAATGAGGGAGGGGCAAGCGCTGCCTTTTCACTTTCCCCACCCAGATTTATCCTGCCGGTCCCGGGGATTGAACCTACGACCTTCCGGTCACAAGCTCGCTTCTCTAACCATTGGGCCACCACTGCCCACTTGTGTTGTTCAGTCAGCCCTCAGCCAGGCAAGAAGCCGGCTGAAGAGGAGAGATTTCCCTTCTCTATTCTGTCCAATAGACGAGTGACTGTTTTGACCACGTGACATTGTTCAGAAAGTTTGGTGCACTTGACAAATTGCACTTGACAAATTGACGAATCGCACCGAGTCCACCAGCTTATATGTGAAAGCGACCTAAGAGGCCATTTACACCTGGCATTAACATGTGTTTTCTGTCATCAGATTGCAATCAGATTGTGCTTGACCACTTGAAAGTACAGGTGTAAACGCCCCCAAGACACATTGAAGACGGATTGCAATCTGATCGGCCAGAGGTGGTCAGGGACGTATTGTGTACACATTGAACACAAGTGTAAATGCAATGTGTACTCTCAATCTGGATAGAGCAACTGTATGCGGATTGAGAGGACACCCATTTTGGGTGATCAGATTGCAATCTGATTGCAATCTGATCACCCAAAACGCATGTCAACGCCAGGTGTAAATAAAATCTGGCTAATGTGGTCAAGCACTATCTGATTGCAACCTGATGAGAGAAAATGCATGTTAATGCCAGGTGTAAATGGCCTCTGAAATCATTGTTGTTGTTGTGGTGGTGGTTGTTGTTGTTGTTTTTACAAACATTTGAGAAAACATGAGCGTATGCTAATTCAGGATTAATGAAGTCTTATCGATTTAAGTGAATGGAAAATTAAAAGCCTGAATGTCTACGGTGGCTAAGGATCCCTGGGCCGATGTTGGAAGTAGAGGTGCTAAAAAGTAAATGCTCTACCAAAGTGACATAATAAATTAGTGTAGCGTTAATCTGTCCAAGTGAGTCCAAACTGATTTAAATCGAATAACCTCCTCGTCAGACCACAAGAGATAATAGGTTGAATGATTCAAGGCTAATCCTTAATGAGCCCATTTCATTATTGACTATAAATAGGCATAAATGTAAACAGATGCAATTATGACAGAGCTTAATTACCCACAAGATGAAAGCAGAATCAAACTAAAGATTTGTTTATACTATTGTTGCATGGATGCATGTGATGAAAAGCATTTTGGAGCTTGTCAATGTATTTGACTTGTATCTTTCTCTCTTACAGTAAAATTATGTTTTAGTAGAGATAAAATAGCCATCTGTATGGAGTAAAAAAAAAACATTTGAAGAAACGTACAAAACATGTGTTGAATATTAATACGTTTAAAAAATTCAAAATCTAGATAAATGTCTGCTATTTTAAAGACCATGAATATGTTTTGTGTGTGAGTGTGTGTGTGTCTTGTCTAGTACTTTACATGTATAACTACATCTCTCTGTGTTCTGTGCATTTGTATGTGTGTGTGTGTGTGTGTGTGTGTGTGTGTGTGTAGGGTGTAGGATGTTTGTGTGTGCGTGTGTGTGTGTGTGTGTGTGTGTGTGTGTGTGTGTGCGAGTGCGTGTGTGCTCACGCACGTGTGTGTGTCAGTGCATGTGTGTGTGTAGGGTGTAGTGTCTGTGTGTGAGGGTGTGTGTGTGTGTGTGTGAGTGTGTGTGTGCGCATGTGTGAATCAGTGCATGCATGTGTGTGTGTGTGTGTGTGTGTGTGTGTGTGTGTGTGTGTGTGCGTGCGTGCACGTGTGTGCGTCTCAGTTTGCTGTAATGCATTTGAGTCTTTGCACTGGTGTTTCCTACCTGTTTGTGAGTATATTATATGTGCATAATACATGTATAATGTGTGTCTGTCTTCACATTATTGACTTATCTGTTGAGTCGTGTTTGCGTCTCCGCCCCTTCAATGCTCCTCACCGCGTTCCTCTACCGCCCCTCCCCACCCCCCACCCCCACTCCCGCTCCAGGACAAGACGAGCGCCCTGAGCCTCAGCAACGTGGCGGGGGTCTTCTACATCCTGATCGGCGGCCTGGGCCTGGCTATGCTGGTGGCCCTGGTGGAGTTCTGCTACAAGTCCAGAACCGAGTCGGCCCGAATGAAGGTGTCCACCGCGCGAGCCGCTGCCGCCTCAGCCGCACAGGCCTTTCACTGCTCAGCCTTAGACAGTGGTGCTAGCGCCCCCTACACAGAGCTGCAGAGCTACGGCCTGTACGCCAACAACACTGTTAAGATATAAGAGCAGAGCACGGCCACGGGGTAGGAAAACGCTGTGTGATCAAGCCGTGATGATGATGATGATGATGATGATGATGATGTTGATGATGAAGTCCGCCTCCTCACCCCCCCCCCCGCCCATCTAACTGTGATCACAGTAGGCCCACTCACGGCTTCCAGCGCAACGCAAACGCTCTCCTGTACCTCTCTCTTGGTATCACTTGATTTTAAATTGCCATTATGCCTGTTTCTTAACGCACACTGCTAAAGCTTCTGTGTTTAGCACGCAAGTTGTAGACTGATAGATAGCCTGATGCTGCCAGATGGATGGAGGCTGTTTCACATTTGTTTCACATGGTATAGAGAGCCCCAGGAATGAGTCCGGAAAACATCGATGCTAACACTTCCGGGTTCTTCACTGTTTTCGCCTATGGGATTTTTGAATCGGTTTTTGGCGCGATGCTTCAAATAAGGTCTCTGGGCAACGCAAGCTTAATCAAACGCGAACCAGTGTTCAGCGGGATAATCTTCACACACTTTTATGAGTTTTTAAGCTTTTACGTGCCGTTAAAAGGGCGGCTAGCTAGCAAACGGCTAAATGAGACTACACTGTTGAGTCGATATTATACGTCAATAACGTCATCACTTCAAAAGACGAACACGGAAATTATCTTTCCCTCACCTTGTTCAGCCCGGGGTAAACAGTGCACAGCAGCGCACACATCAACAACACTCCAGGTTGAGTGGTGACGTGACGGGGAAGCCTATTGCCTACTGTGTGTAGTTTTGGATTAGATTAGCACAAGCTTTTTACTTCTAGGGCTCGCATTTACGCTTCAAATCTCATGAAAGTGGTCCTCATGTGTGAAGATTATCCCGCTGAACACTGGTTCGCGTTTGATTAAGCTTGCGTTGCCCACAGACCTTATTTGAAGCATTGCACCAAAAACCCATTCAAAAATCCCATAGGCAGAAACAGTGAAGAACCTGGAAGTCCGCGACTTTGATTTTATTTGATTTTATTTGATTAATTAATGCTTGCAGTGGAGCCAAGGCCCCACTGAAAAACTGCAGAACTTTACAGAGAATCATACATTACAAAAAGATAAACTACATAAAAGATAAGCTACATACATACAAAACAAATTTTAGGTTAAGAGTTCCACGTTCCGACTACAAAAATACGTCATCCCTGGGGCTCTCTATTGTGAACTTGTGAACTCAATACCGCCCCATCTGCCGGAGTCAGGTAGACTGATGACAACCCAAACAACAACTTTCCTTGTGCTTGTACATCGAGGTTACAATTTAGTATTTTCTAATAGTTTACCTTTAGGGTTACCTCTTGATTATACGTTGAATATTCAAGCTCACTCACTACTAGAAGATTCCTGACATTTTACACTTTACACTGCATTGATCCAAATCCAAAAATGTGAAAAAGATAAAAGAAATGGTAAAATAGTTAAAATAATAATAATAATAATAATTAGTTCAGTTTACAAACATTACTCTTTTATTTCATTTCATCCCCCCCCAGGCTCTTTAGTTGAGCCTTAGCATTAAGGTCATCATTAACTACAATCACTTTGTAGCACACCTTTAAGACATTTCACTTTTACAATACAGGTAAAAAGGCTATTTGAATCAAAGTGGTATAATCTCTCTAATACCTCTGTCTCTCTCAGCAAATCTCTACGCTGCTCCCTCTTCTCTTTTTGCTGACTGTCGCAATGTAGGGCCCATTGTAGTGCACATCCTATATATGTATACCATAAAGGCAGGCCCGGTGCGGCTCACATGTGTCTCATCACCACTTTGACCCAGAACAGTCTCACTCTCCTACTACTTCAAGTTCCACGGCCCACCGGGCTCACTAAACCCGTTAAAAACCTTCTTCCTATTTTTAATAGCAATCTGAACGTACCGCTTCCTTAAAAGTTTATCCTCCATCATACACAGCTGTTAGTCACCTGCTCTCAACAGGAGCGCCGCCGTCTCCATAATCAGCTGACAACAACCCTAATCTTTGATATTTTTTCTCCTTCCAACATCAAAGACACGTCGGGCACGGCGAAATACTCTTTACGCTAATAGCAAAAAACAAGACAGGCCAAGACGGGGGAGTGATGATCAACACGAATCTCTTATGTTTTAATCAGCCCGTGAAGAAGCTACCTGATCAGTATGCTTATGGGATTGGCTAGAAGCCTATTAGTCCAGCGGTGCCTCCGTGCTGTTGGTTTGAAAGAAACAACAAAGCCGATCCAATTAGAGTCACTGTACTCCTCCAATCCCCATGCAGCACATGTGCACACGCCCACCCGCGCGCGCGCACGCACACACACAAACACACACACACAAAAACACACACACACACACGCACGTCACACATAATTAGCTCTGCTTTCGAGCGCGCTGGCTTTTATTGCAATAGACTGGAGAAGGGAGCTATTAAACCAATGAGTGGAGCCTGAACTCCCTTCTTACTGCCCACTCCGCTCCTCCTATTACAATTTAGGACACTGCTGCACATGGGCCAGCACCACGGTTTACCACCCACCCGCCGATAGATAAAGAGGATGAAAAGCAACACCCTGTGACTGCTAACAGCTCATTCTACTCCTTCTTCACTTATTTACACACCAGCAACAGCACATTCAGACGCTAACATAAACAGCTGCTTATTGCTCATATATTCATGTGATTAGTCACTTAGACTGGAATTGCATGCAGCCGAGGCCTTGCAGCTGAAACAGTCTGCAGTCTTGTGTTTGTTTTTCTAAAAGAACGGTACACACGTTCTGTTTACTACGACGGACTGCTAACTTTGTTTTATTTGTCGGTTGGTTTTCTTGACAGCAATCCATCAACGACGCCATGCGCTGCTCCACCCTGACCAGGATGAGCGGCAACGGGAGCGGCGGAGAGAACGGACGCATCCTCCCGCACGACTTCCCCAAGACCGTTCAGACGCTGCCCTGTATGAGCCACACCGCCAGCATGGGACTGGGCGCCTCCGGCATGTGATCGTCACATGACTCCCCCCCGGGCGAGGAGCAGGCAGGGGAGTCATGTGATCGTCAACGTGACTCCCCCCCCCCCCTCCCCGGCGAGGAGCAGGCAGGGTGGGGCAGGGAGAGACTCTGTGACCTCCCCGATCGTGGCCGTCCTTGTTGACCCATCCATCCTTCCTGGCTGCCAACCTGCCCGACTCGTACAAGACTTAACCTACTGCCAAAATGCACTGTCGACCCGCGCCCTATAAACTATGAACAACACAGACTCAGAACTTTTTTTCTAATCGGAGGATGTTTGAAAAAGAAATATTGGGAAAAAATTTAGAAAAAAAAATCTGCAATAAAGAAGCTGTCAGTGGGGCGTGTTTTTGAATTTTTTTACGGTGTTCATTTATGTGAAGAAAAAAAAACTCTGCCTATTCTTCAATGTTGACGCCTGCGCTGTGCCATTTCTATGGAGCTGTTGACGTTAGTCTGCGTGTGCAATATCTTCACTGTCACTGCTGATCTTCTACTACCTAGATGCTTTCTGATGGCGGACGGATCGTGTATTTGCACAGATGTGGTAGAGGAGGACAAACGCTCGTGACTCTTTGATATATGTTTTGGGACGTTCCTGTTCCTCACTCTCACATTTACACCATTTTGGACGGAGACAATGCTCAGTGTAGCTGTAGCATATCCGGTCTTTATGATATTATATAGAGTTTACATTGTGGTAATAAAGAGTAGTTGATTTGATTGATCCTTGATTGAAGGTTAATCCTGTTTAAATCAGCAATTAACCGGGCGACAACAGAACATGCATTGCTGCTACACCTCATTAAACACGCCATGCCTTGTCTTTGTGCCATACGACAAACACACACACAGACACACCACACATACAAACACATACAGACACACCACACATACAAACACACACACACACACACACACACACACACACACACACACACACACATACATACAAACACACACGCATACAAACACACAGACACACCACAAACTTGTTGCTATTGTAGTCTTTGGTTTAACCAGTAGATAAAGAGTTTGCACATTACTGATCACAACTACCGTCAGAGTAGACTGGTGTGGAAGTGCTGACCTTTGAACTGTTTTAACATAGTGATGGCGGAGAAACAGAGATCAGGCATCAAAACATTGATATGTTGATCTGTGGCTGTATGTCCAGTACTGAGTGACCTTACACTGTATTCTACTGTTCTGAGTCGTGATGGCACATCCATCCCTATGTCTGGCTGGCTATTTGCAGCAGCCGATAAAGAACAGAGATGGACAAGATCAGACATCATCTGCAGGGGGTGGAAAATCCTCAGACTATTAGAGTACTCGCTGCATAATTTAGTCACTCCCATCTGTGATGTATTTTCAGCTGTATTCACTTTTAATGACATCGGCAGTGGAGCCACTCTGCATCCATCTCCATTTATTGCTAGTGGAATAGCCTAGCCCCTGCAGATTGTGTGCGGCCTGTAAAAGGAGAGTTGGCCGCCTCTCTCCGTTGCTCGCTGGCTAAAGGCAGGAGGCGGGATTGAAACCCTCGCTGTGGTTGACAGAATCACAGTCACTATTATCAATGTTTATTGGATTTCAAGGTGACAGCGGCCGCTGCGCTGGCTCTGCTTTCCAGCGCTCTCTTTCAGATCATGTCAGGTGACGAGCCATCAGGGTTGCAGCAGGGCAGGCCCTGGACAGCCCTGCCTGGAGGGTATATGACAAAGTACAACGTGTCAAGGAAAAATACACCCTCAACCACTTTACCACTGGGAACAAACGGCTATTAATGGCAATGTACCTTGCATTTATGGGTCTATTTCGTTGGTACTTTTCTAAAAAAAAAAATACTGACCAAATACATTATAGAAAACAAATGTAGATGAGAGGACATCAAGTCAAGATAATGTTCAATGCTGCTTCAATGGAGATCACAACGATAGCAAACAATCAGTACAGGGCATACGAGTCATGTAAACTTTGCTTGCTCCCGCTAATCGCTATTGCTCTCTGCACCTATAACCCACAGTTGAATGCAACAAGTCCAGGCACATTACCTTGTCGAAAGGCATTCTGGGAGATGTAGGAAATCATTGACAGGTTGAGGGAAAATTGGTACATCAAAAAGGCAAATTACAACACACACAAAAACAAGCAAACCCTGGAAAGCATCGACCATCAGATTAATGATATAGCTATAACCTATATAACAGTGTAGGCCAGAATTTTCCTTGAAAGTTACTGGGTGGTGGTTGTTGCTAGAAATAAGATTTTCACTGCTGTTCGATTATTTAACGCACATTATAGGGACCTCTCATTTCACAGCTGGGGTAAGACTTAAGGGTTTGGTTTGATTTCCTTTCCTGCTTTACACAACAGTAACCAAATCTAATGAATGACCTCTCTTTCTCTACACACATACAAGCAAGGCCGATGGACAGTCTGAGTTTACTGAAGTCATACATATCTCCACCTATTATGTATATAAGACTTTTCTCCTTTCCCAGTGACAATGTATGGCCTCCTTCCTGTCATGCCTCAGTGTACCCAAATGAGTTAACACATACTTTTCCTTCCTTCCTTCATCTCTGCCTCTTCTTTCGCTGATGTTGCTTAGTTAGGACTCACAGCACAACACTCTTGAGTGGAGGCTTTACCTTTGAAACGATGTTTTATATGCCATAACAGATTTGTAAAAAGACACTCAATGTTTGTATTATAAAGGAGAGTTGGGGTGCCACAAAGTGTTATACACTTTGAAGAGTGTAAAAAAAAACCATACTGATGTTGAATAATGTGTAAACGCTAATGTTGTTGAACCAGTTCAAACCAGCTTTGAGTTAATCTCACTTTAATTTGTTGCAATTTCAAGAGGATTTCATGTTGGTGGGGGTTTTTTTGTGTTTGAAATTTAACACAATTAGATTTCTTTTCTCTCGTTTTATTTTTTCCACAGTATTTTACGACCAAATCTAGTGGCACAATTTCAGGGGCGGACTGGGATCATAATTCAGGCCGGGCATTAGATACCAAGCGTGCCAGGCCGATACGGGCCGACGCGCGAAAAATTTGGGCCGTTTGAAGCTCAATTTGGGCCGTTTGAAGCCCAATTTGGGCCGTTTGAAGCCCAATTTGGGTCGTTTAAAGCCAGATTTGGGCCGTTTGAAGCCCGATTTGGGCCGTTTGAAGCCCAATTTGGGCCAAGTCCAATTTTACAATGAGATGCACCCACTTTAACCCTGAATAAAGTAATAAAACCACTAGTAAACCAGTAGGCGGCGCCTGGCCTGCTGTTCAGTGAGTGGCCACCGGGCATTTGCCCGACGTGCCCGATTATGCAGTCCGCCCCTGCACAATTTGTTCACCGGAAACATCATTATGGCTGGGTTTTTTTCTATCATATCAAAAAGGTGTTGCTGAGTTTAAAAATAAAAATTATGGTTCATTCATGGGTAAAAAAAAAAAAAAAAAAGAAGGAATCTGACTTTTGAGAAATAAACTTTTTTCTAGCCAAAGTGTCCTGGAAAGAAGTCATCATGATTTTGTAACTGAATAAAGGAATACACTATGTACATTTGTTTGCTTATTGTGTTTGTAGTGAATTATTTGTGCAGCTGTGGAAATAGGCTAACCTAATTTCTGTGGATTCCACTACAGTGGTGGTAGGACTACCTACCTCACACTAGATTACTCACTGGGACTCATAGAACACACAAGTAAGCTGCTGTAGCTGCTCTTGAGTTAATGGAGTAGGCTGCTGTATACTAACCTGACTCCGCCAGATGGGGCGGTATTGAGTTGACAAGTTCACAATACCACCACATTGTGAAGCAAACCCATCCATCTGGCAGCGTCAGGTTAGCTGTATACCGTTCTGATTCATTGCAAGTTTGTACAACTAATCAGTACTGTGAAATGAGTTGTATATCCTACTGGAAATGCACTGTTTTTTTTTTGACAAAACCCATCAAAATGTGAGTTTATTTAGTGAACTTGAAGGTCAGAGTACGTGCTTGTATGTTTGCTAGAGTTCTCTCTCTAGATAAATAGCGAAAGTGCGACACCTGACGTCAGTCACATCCATACAGGTCACATCACGCGCAGCCCGCCAGTGACAGACAGTCTACTGAGCCTACTAGAACATACTTCGCTCGTGCCGCGTGGTGGAGGTCAGATACTGGAGGAAAAACATTGCTAGCTCCGCGAACTAAGGTTTATTAGGTAAGTTTGGTGTATAAGTTGTGTTTATGGGGTGGGGCTTTAGGATTCTATGCTCTAACGTTAGTGTAACGTAAACTGCAACATCGTTTTTTCCCGTGTGTGGGATGCTGAATGCAAAAAAGTTAGCTAGCTAACTAACTTTGCAATCCCCTCCCACACGCACACACACACACACACACACACACACTTGTCTCTGGTATCAGCCTCTCAAATAAATGCTTTCACCACATGTAGAAGTAGCTACACAACAATGTGCTAAACCACTGCGTTGAATTGTGTTATCCTACCCGAGTGCCTTTGCACTTAAGACATGTTAATATTGGCGGAGCTTATTTACGTGGCTTTATACTGGGGGAGTGAGTTGACCCAACTTACTCGTTGCTAGTCGCTACCAGTCGGGACTCTACTGACCAAGTCAGTTTTGAACAACTTAGCTCTTAAAAAGATGCAAGCCAAAATGTCCATTCCTGCTAGCTAGCACTATTCAAACAATGATAGTCGAATTTCAGGAGGTGCACAACTCTGGCACAAAGTACTGCATGTAAGGCCTACTTTCAGAGGTTCAAGCTAGAGAAGCTAATGATGTTGAACCTGCGGGACAATGAAATAGTCAGATACTAGATGTGTGTGAAAAGAAGTGGCTCTAAAGAGTGCCATGAAGGACCCATGAGATGTGTGACCGATCTGACCACATGAGGAAATTGTTTTTCAAGAAGTCTTTTCAGCTGTGTTGAGCCCACTCACTCAGATCTAAGTACCTAAGATGCTGCTGCAGGGAATATTTATTTTAGCAGAAGCAAGCAAGTAGGCTACTTCTGCTGTTACTGCTGCTGTTCTGTTGCTACTGCTTGATAGACAGGGACCCACTTCAGAACCAACCTGAAAAAGTAGGCCCAAGAGAGCTCAGTCATGACCAAGCTATGATCACCAGAACCAATAATATATCTGTGTGTGTGTGTGTGTGGGGGGGGGGGGGGTCTGAGTGACTGACTAGCCATGAAGTATTATGATACTAGACCTTATATAAGTCATTATAAATTGCTTATAATGTGTTGTTATTATTTATTATTATTATTATTGTTGTGGTTGTAAAGCATTATGAACATTTATGAGTGCTTCTGACTTAAATTTCTGAAATGAAAATTGGGGACATTTTCAGTTCTGTAGTCAATATCATTAAAGCATCCAATGTTATTATCTATGAAATAAAAATGGCTTTTCATGTAACTGTAACTGTTGCACTGTAATAAACTGGTGCAGGCTGACTGATATCCCTCCAAAATACCACATTAAAACACCTTGAGGAGCACCATAGAAAAATTCATGCTGTGATTTGGTATCAAAAACTTTTGACATTGAAGATTTCTGTAAGATTTTTATTTTTTCTGGGCGATTGGGTGGCGTGGCGATCACTTCTGTTCTGGAAATTGCTCAGAAACCCCCTTATTGTCAAAATACCAGGGAAAGCCATACATTCCCTGAATGCCCTAGGTCTAATTTGTGGTTGCAACGTCTTTTTGAACATTGTGAGCGGCGGCGGTAACCCTTCATTTGAATAACAATGTTTGTTTTTAGATAGGCTACTGCCATCAAGATGAGGAGGGATCCAACCAAGCCAAAGGGGAGGATGTCCTCTTATGCCTATTTTGTGAAGACCTGTCGGGAGGACGACAAGAAGATACGCCCTGATGCTTATGTTAACTTCTTAGAGTTTTCCAAGAAGTGCTCCGAGCAGTGGAAGGTAGTAAAAACAAAGGACTGACATGGAGATCCTGTTCACTTTTAGTTTGTCACTCACATTCAGAATGATTATTATTTTGTTCCTCAAGAATTGGAATTGGATAATGTCATTGTGTAACATTAATGGTGTGAAATGATTTGAAAATTACTCAGATACATGGTCAAGTGTATCTGTATAGGCCAGTAACAGTCTCAAACTCCTATATATGCTATGCATAAATTAAAACCAACCACCCCAACCCTTAGACCCTCAATGAGAATGAGGACAATCTCAAAACAAATGCCTCAATCAGGAAAAAACAAACGGTGTTGCCACCGAAGGTACAAATTGCTAGTTTGTTCCTCTGTTTTCAGACGATCTCTGCCGAAGAGAAGGGCAAGTTTGAGGACTTGGCCAAGGAGGACAAGGCTCGCTATGAGAGGGAGATGAGGACCTATGTTCCGCCATCCAAGGGTGTCAAAAGGAAGATGTTCAAGGACCCCGCAGCCCCCAAGAGACCTCTGTGAGTCCTCACTCACCATTAGATAGAGTCCTGTCTCTAACACGAGAGGCTGTCTACAGGACCAAATACATCTGAATCATCTGCAGCTGAGTCATGTCCGAAGACCGAAAATGAAACATGTCACTTTGCATAAATGACAAGCTCATTCTTTAACCCCGTCCCCCCCCCCCACCCACTGGCTTTTTTCCAGATCGTCCTTCTTCATTTTCTGTGCGGAGTTCCGCTCCAAGGTCAAAGGTGAGAGCCCTGGCTTGTCCATGGGAGATACTGCCAAGAAGCTGGGTCAGATGTGGCAGAGCACCATGGCAGTGGACAAGGAGCCCTTTGTGAAGAAGGCTGCTGAGCTGAAAGAGAAATATGAGCTGGTAAAGAAACCTTGAGCTGTTCTCTTACCTTGAAGATGCTCAACCAGTACTTGTTCTTTTGACACAACAAATGCTGTAAGGGAATGAGTTCAAGTTGTGTTGTTTAGATAGACTTGTTATTGGAAATGTTACTGTGGGGCAGGGTTGTCAGAAAATGTTGATACTTCGATAAATATCAATACTAAAAATGTGAAATCGATACAATAATCATTTTCAACAGTATCAATACCAGCAGTGCTTTCTCTTCATGTAAAGTCAAAAAAATGTATTTGTCCGACACACACCCCACACCACTACCCCACAGCCCCTCCTCTCACTATTAGCAGTCAGCTGGGTTATTGCCTCAGTCAGCAAACAATGCTCCATATTGGTGCTGATGAAGGGGGTTACTATGGATGCGTTTGTAAATAGCCACTCGAGCACCAGAGTGCACCGTGGACCGTTTGTAAATTGGGAATGCTGTTGGAATACAGCGAACAGCCGCGCCCCCCTTTTTATGCCTTCGCCGGCGATAGCCAGGCCGGAGGCATTATGGATTTGGGTTGTCCGTACGTCCGTCCAATGTTCGTTAACGCGGTATCTGAGGAACGCCTTCACGGAATTTAATCAAATTTGCCTCAAACGTCGACTTGGACTCAAGGATGAACTGATTAGATTTTGGTGGTCAAAGTTCAAGGTCACTGTGACCTCACGAACGCCATTTACAGGTTCGTTAATACGATATCTCAGGAACGCTTTGACGGAACTTCTTCCAATTTGGCTCAAACGTCCACTTGGACTCAAGGATGGGGGCGGATGTGGCTCAGGAGGTAGAGCAGGTCGTCCACCAATCAGAAGGTCAGTGGTTCGATCCCCAGCTCCTCCAGTCCGCATGTCGAAGCGCCCTTGGGCAAGACACTGAACCCCAAATTTCTCCCGATGGCTGTGCCAGCACCCTGCGTGGCAGCTTGCCGCCTTCGACGTGTGAATGGGTGAATGTAGGCACATTGTAAAGCGCTTTGGATAAAAGCGCTATATAAATGCAGTCCATTTACCATTTTATGATTAGATTTTGGTGGTCAGAGGTCAAAGTTCAACTAAGGTCACTGTGACCTATCTCCGGGGGGATATGTTTATCCCTGCTTCCGGTCAGACTGAATGAAATAAATGCATTTACTACTGTATGCCCGGCAGTTATTTAAAAAACGAGAGAACAGTCATGAGTGTAAACAACAATAACAATAAGTTAGATGCTATAGTCGCCGCTGCCCTTTGATACACCTGGAGCGCAGCACGTGCACCGCCACACCTGGAGCGCAGCACGTGCACCGCCACACCTGGAGCGCAGCACGTGCACCGCCACACCTGGAGCGCAGCACGTGCACCGCCACACCTGGAGCGCAGCACGTGCACTGCCACACCTGGAGCGCAGCACGTGCACCGCCACACCTGGAGCGCAGCACGTGCACCGCCACACCGTGCACCGCCACACCGGGCAGAGGGCTCTCCAAGCCGGTCTATACGCTCCATGGGCACAGCTCAATATAAAAGATCAAATCATGATCCCTACTGACACCGGTCAAACAAAAATGTGTTGTTTGATCTCAGACAGCTTAAAAAAAGATTGAAATTCAAATTTTTTAAATATTAAAAATACATTTCTATGCATCTTAATGTGTTGTCATTTTCCCCCATGTGCTATCGAAAATGGTATTGAATATCGATATTTTCCTTGGTATTGTATCGAATTAGAAAATGTAGTATTGTGACATGACAACCCTACTGTGGGCAGTGTTTTCTAATCATCTCATTTCTAATTAATTTCTTTCATTCCTTCATCACAGGACATTGCAGAATATCGTAGTCGTACTAAGGGCAAAGAGAAGAAGAACAGCAATGCTGATGGGCTCATGGCTGGAGCAGTGGTAAACTCTGCAACTCTTTCACATGCTTGTGCAGTATAAGCTCATTCCCCTCAATAAAAAAGATTGAATCAAATCATGATGCCTATATCGACACCTGTCAATCAAAATAAATAAATCCTGGGTATACGAGGAATTAGCGTGACGTCACAACAATAACAAATCACCGCAAAACACCCGGAACCGCAGCAGTTAACTAGTATGAGTTGTGCCAAACAAACGTTCATATCTCAAAATCTATACATGACATCGCTTATATTTTTGACATTCTGAGTGAGAGCAGAAGTAGCTCAAGAGTTTGATGTATAATATATGCACGTCGTGTTTAAAGTTGTGTGAACTGTCGCAGTTTTTAAAATGTACCCCGCACAGCCGGGGCTAGAGTGAGCAGCACTCAAGGCTCGCTCCATAGGGTCCCACTGCAGTTTCTACTCAGAAACGCAGTTTGTTTACCAAAATGCTGCTCGGCTGATCCCTCGTATTGTATCGCAATTAGAAATTCTAGTATCCTGACAACCAGGGTGGGAATTTCGTAGTTTTAGGGGCAAGGCCATTTGGCCTTCGGCGTTGCATATTTTTTTAGGGCACAAGGTCACATACCAAGGCACAAAGGCCACTGCTCTATTGACATTGTGAAGAGCGATTTTTCTGAAATGTGTGTTAAAATGAGCCAATTACACATCGTTTGCACAGGGCAGGCTACATTAAACTGAGACCACTGATGCTTTTAAAGCAACTGACAGCAGCGGCTGGTAGCAGGGCACTGCCAAGGTGGCCTTAGGGATCTCAGGGCATCACAGCCAGAGGAAGGGGCAACGGAGGCTATGGCCTCCATGTAATTCCCACCCTGCTGACAACCCTACTGTGGACAGTGTTTTCTAATGATCTAATTTCTGTTTAATTTCTTTCACTCCTTCACAGAACATTACACCACATCACGTGCAGAAGAAGGTGAAGAAGGAGGAGGAGGACAATGATGATGCCGATGAAGATGATGATGAGGATTCCTACGATTATTTTGATCACGAGGATAGTTATGATGATTATTATGATGACGAGGAGTCTTCCGATGATTATTATGATGACGAGGAGAGTTCCTGGGACGATGATTACTACAGAAAATACTTCTCATCTCTAGACTGCATTGTAAGTGCACAATTCTGAATAAGTTATTTTGGCCCTGCATTATGGAGAAGCGTGCGTGCGTACGTCTGTCTCTCTTGCCCCGGGATTTCTGCCTGCATTGTCAGATATTAAGGAACTAGTCTGGGTCTCTGTGTCTGTGTGTTTTTTGCTTGGTTGCTTAAAGTCTATGTTGCAGAGTCCTGGAGGCAATCTGATGTTTTACATGCTTCACAGTAGGGATGTTCATTTTGAAAATTTTCCAAAATCGATAATCGGTGAAAATTAACGATCAATTATCGATCATCGATTTTATTAATACTTAGAAAATTTTCAATATTTTAATTTTTTATTTTATTTTTTTATTTTTTTTAACAAAATGAATGCCTATGGCAGAAAATACGAAAGATAACGTGTTCTCCTCAATGAACTCTTTATTTCAATGTGTCTCCTCTCCAACACTGCTGTCCCCGGCGCATGCCGGTGTGAATTTCCCATGTTTAAAACAGTTTTGTTGGCACAAAGGCCCGTGCCCAGCCAGAAAACTAGAGACTATATGAAGCTCCACCTCACGTTAGTCGGCTGTGCAATGGAGTGGGGCGAGGAGTAACAAATTCCACCCAAACCTAGTCCAAAAATTTTTTTTTTTTTTTTTTAAATAATTAAAAAATCGATCCAAATGCCACAGGATCGATTCCAATCCTTAACGATCGATTATCGATTTTCGATAATTGATGAATATCCCTACTTCACAGCCAAGACAGCATTATTTTCCCAAAAAAATGACACAATCAACGCTTTAACTCTGAAGGCAAAACCGCCCCCACTTCCTGTGTCGTCCTAGCTATTACTCTTGGTAGCTTGAGACAGCTGATGGCGACAGCACAGCACAAATGCCCCAGGAAGACCCGAAGCTGACAGCCATCAGTAGTAACTACTCGGTCCTAAATGCTTAGCCTTGTCTCCTGCGTACAAAACCTTTGTCTGATACTTTTTACTGCCATTTGTATATGTGACTCTTGTCATGGCTTGTTAGACAGCCAGCTAAGCTAGCTAGCTACAGATGGCTACGGTTAGGACTGAGGCTGGCTAGTGAACTGGTCTAAGCAATGCGGCAATGCACACTGTATAGGGGGGTGCCATGTACCACGGCCAAACCAATGTTGTAACTTCATCACACACTCGGCCCCGCTGGGCCCCAGTCAAAAAAAACAACGAAACTAGAGACCATCTTGCGATGGGATCACACCAGCCTTGCTCGGATCACTCCCATTTTCGAACTCAACCTTTATTTTGATGTCAACTACACACCTGTAAAGTTTTGTGACTGCATCTTGCATGGTTTTGATGCTATCGCGCTGGCAAAATCTGTCCACAGACAGACATAAACAGCTGGCAGAATACTCAAAACAGCTTCTGTGCTAGTTCCTGCTACAATAGGTGTCACCAGGACCACGTTTTTCCACGATGACACAAACACACACACACACACACACAGACTCACAAGGTGAAAACATCAGCCCTGCTGTTGTGGCTGGTAAACATTGCCATTTCCCTCAATAAAAAGCTCAAATCATGATGCCTATCGACACCTGTCAATCAAAAATGTTGAATCGGAAATAGTATTGAATATTGATAATTTCCTGGGTATTGTATCAAAATGAGGAATTATAGTATTGTGACAAGCTTACTGTGGACACTAGTGTTTTCTAATGATCTAATTTCTTTCATTCCTTCATCAGGAGGAGGAGGACGACGACGACGACGATGATGACATTGCACCACCTCTGGTCAAGGTGAAGAAGGAGGAGGACAACAATGATGATAAGCTCGTGGCTAGAGCGGGGGTATCCTCCTGTGTAAGTGCAAAGTTCTGAATCAGTTCTATTGGACCTACGTTATGGAGAAGCTTGTGTGCATGCGTCTGTCCGTGCATCTGTCAGTCTGTCTGTGTCTTTTGTTTGTGCCAGGATTGAATATCGATATTTTCCTGCATATTGTATTGAAATGAGAAATTCTAGTATCGTGACAACCCTACTGACACTGTAGACAATGTTTTCTAATTATCTACCGTAATTTATATTAATAATTCATATAATAATACATAATTTCTTTCATTCCTTCATCACAGGACATTGCACCATATCGTGCTGAGTGCAAGGTTAAGGAGGAGGAGAAGGAAGTAAGCTGCTGTGTAAGTACAAACTTTTGAAAAAGTTATTTTGTATCTACATTATGGAGAAGCTTGCATGCGTCTGTCTCTTTTGTTTGCATTGTCAGATATTCAAGGGACTAATGCAGGGGTGGCCAAACTTTTTTGGTTGTGGGCCGCATACAGAAAAATACAAGGAGTCGCGGGCCAAACAATATTAAGCGCGTCAGTTTTCGCGGCAAAAGAAATTGTACCAGAAAACCCTTGTGCCATCAAAAATTTAATTTCTACCTAAATAAATATTTGACACATAGTTAATGGGTCTCTGTGTCTTGCTACTTGTGCACTATAAGCTCATTCCCCTCATTAAAAAGATCAAATCATGATACCCATCGACACTTGTCAATAAAACATGTGCCAAAATGGTATTAAATATCGATATTTTCCTGGGTATTGTATCGAAATGAGAAATTCCAGTATTGTGACAACGCTACTGTGGACAGTTTTTTTCTAATCTAATTTCTATTTTCTTTCATTCCTTCATCACAGGACATTGCACCATATCGTGCTGAGTGCAAGGTTAAGGAGGAGGAGGAGGATGCACCATATCGCATTGAGTGTCAGGAGAAGAAGGAGAAGGAGGAGAAATAATGTTAGAATAATACAATACAATAATAAATTATCCAAAGTTCACTGTTTGATGTTTTTCACTCAATTTGGTCAGTATAAATGAGTCAAAATTCTGGCCTACACTGTTATATAGGTTATAGTATAACCTATATAACAGTGTAGGCCAGAATTTTCCTTGAAAGTTACTGGGTGGTGGTTGTTGCTAGAAATAAGATTTTCACTGCTGTTCGATGTTCGATTATTTAACGCACATTATAGGGACCTCTCATTTCACAGCTGGGGTAAGACTTCAGGGTTTGGTTTGATTTCCTTTCCTGCTTTACACAACAGTAACCAAATCTAATGAATGACCTCTCTTTCTCTACACACATACAAGCAAGGCCGATGGACAGTCTGAGTTTACTGAAGTCATACATATCCTCCACCTATTATGTATATAAGACTTTTCTCCTTTCCCAGTGACAATGTATGGCCTCCTTCCTGTCATGCCTCAGTGTACCCAAATGAGTTAACACATACTTTTCCTTCCTTCATCTCTGCCTCTTCTTTTGCTGATGTTGCTTAGTTAGGACTCACAGCACAACACTCTTGAGTGGAGGCTTTACCTTTGAAACGATGTTTTATATGCCATAACAGATTTGTAAAAAGACACTCAATGTTTGTATTATAAAGGAGAGTTGGGGTGCCACAAAGTGTTATACACTTTGAAGAGTGTAAAAAAAACCATACTGATGTTGAATAATGTGTAAACGCTAATGTTGTTGAACCAGTTCAAACCAGCTTTGAGTTAATCTCACTTTAATTTGTTGCAATTTCAAGAGGATTTCATGTTGGTGGGGGGTTTTTTCTGTTTGAAATTTAACACAATTAGATTTATTTTCTCTCGTTTTCTTTTTTCCACAGTATTTTACGACCAAACCTAGTGGCACAATTTGTTCACCGGAAACATCATTATGGCTGTTTTTTCCCCCTATAATATCAAAAAGGTGTTGCTGAGTTTAAAAATAAAAATGATGGTTCATTCATGGATAAAAAAAAAAAAGAAGGAATCTGACTTTTGAGAAATAAACTTTTTTCTAGCCAAAGTGTCCTGGAAAGAAGTCATGATTTTGTAACTGAATAAAGGAATACACTATGTACATTTGTTTGCTTATTGTGTTTGTAGTGAATTATTTGTGCAGCTGTGGAAATAGGCTAACCTAATTTCTGTGGATTCCACTACAGTGGTGGTAGGCCTACCTACCTCACACTAGATATATTACTCACTGGGACTCAGAACACACAAGTAAGCTGCTGTAGCTGCTCTTGTCGAGTTAATGGAGTAGGCTGCAGTAGACTATACTAACCTGACTCCACCAGATGGGGCGGTATTGAGTTCACAAGTTCACAATACCACCACATTGTGAAGCAAACCCATCCATCTGGCAGCGTCAGGTTAGCTGTATACCGTTCTGATTCATTGCAAGTTTGTATAATCAGTACTGTGAAAGGAGTTGTATATCCTACTGGAATGCACTGTTTTTTTTAGACAAAACCCATCAAAATGTGAGTTTATTTAGTGAACTTGAAGGTCAGAGTAGTGCTATGTTGGCTAGAGTTCTGTCTCTAGAAAGTGCGACACCTGACGTCAGTCACATCCATACAGTCTATGGTCACATCACGCACGCGCAGCCCGCCAGTGACAGTCTACTAGAACATACTTCGCTCGTGCGCGTGGTGGAGGTCAGATACTGGAGGAAAAGCATTGCTAGCTCCGCGAACTTTGGTTTATAAGGTACGTTTGGTGTATAAGTTGTGTTTATGGGGTGGGGCTTTAGGATTCTATGCTCTAACGTTAGTGTAACGTAAAACTGCAACATCGTTTTTTCCCTGTGGGATGCTGAATGCAAAAAAGTTAGCTAGCTAACTAACTTTGCAATCCCCTCCCCCCCACACACACACACACACACACACACACACACACCATCGTCTCTGGTATCAGCCTCTCAAATAAATGCTTTCACCACATGTAGAAGTAGC
Source organism: Poromitra crassiceps (assembly GCF_964638095.1). Taxonomy (NCBI): domain Eukaryota; kingdom Metazoa; phylum Chordata; class Actinopteri; order Beryciformes; family Melamphaidae; genus Poromitra; species Poromitra crassiceps. Next base: position 11,238,834 of record NC_139634.1, read on the forward strand.
TACACAACAATGTGCTAAACCACTGCGTGAGTGCCTTTGCACTTAAGACATGTTAATATTGGCGGAGCTTATTAACGTGGCTTTATACTGGGGGAGTGAGTTGACCCAACTTACTCGTTGCTAGTCGCTACCAGTCGGGACTCTCCTCCTGACCAAGTCAGTTTGGAACGACTTAGCTCTTAAAATGATGCAGCCAAAATGTCCATTCCTGCTAGCTAGCACTATTCAAACAATGATAGTCGAATTTCAGGAGGTGCACAACTCTGGCACAAAGTACTGCATGTAAGGCCTACTTTCAGAGGTTCAAGCAAGAGAAGCTAATGATGTTGAACCTGCAGGACAATGAAATAGTCAGATAATACTAGATGTGTGTGAAAAGAAGATCTCTAAAGAGTGCCATGAAGGACCCATGAGATGAGTGACCGATCATCTGACGCGGGGGGGGGGGGGGGGGGGGGGGGTCTGAGTGACTAGCCATGAAGGGTAACACTTTACAATAACATACACAAATACTGTAGTAGTTACTAGTAAACTAATCATTAACTAATAGTTAGATAATGAGTAGCTAAGGAATAATTTGCCATTAGTCAATCACTAGTTAATCATAGTTAATGAGTAGGTAGTCATTAGTTAATGATTAGTAGCCTATCTAATTTCCTGAGTAGAGTAGTTAATCAATACTTAATGATTACTAAATGTCAGCTCGTGTTTGGAGAGAAGGTAGTATTTGGGTGGAATATATCTTAAAAACTATAAGTACTTGAACAGAAAGTAGTATATGGATATAACATAATACTTAGTCTCTGGATCTACAGATCCCTAGTATGGCTCAACCAGCTAACAGGCTGGTTAGCTCAGATGGTAGAGAACCAGACTTAGAATTTAACAATCTTGGGGTTCAGGGTTCAAATCTCACCTGGACTGAGTGTTTATTTGGTAAGGATATCTTTCACTTTATATTAGGGTACACAAAAAGAGTAACAAATGGACAGGTGATTCACTACTCATAAACTACTGAGTATGATGCACCACTTTACAATAGGGTACACAAAAAGACTAACTAATAGACAGGTAATAATTAAGTAATGATTCAGTATTCATAAACTACTGAGTATGATGCACCACTTTACAATAGGGTACAAACCTATTGTAATGCACTGTTTGCAACAAATGGACAGGTAATAATTAAGTAATGAGTAACTAACAATTAATTATACTCACAAACTGACCATTGACTAACCATTAACTAATGAGTAATTACTCTACTAAGGAACTAACAACTAATCATGAACTAATGATTCACTACTATACTCAAGATTCAAGATTCAAGATTTTTATTGTCACTCCATGGTACAAGTATCACGTGTGAAATTCTTGTGCTGTGGACTCCGTTTACGACATAGTACAAATAGGCAACAAGCAATGAGCAATAGGCAATAAGAAATAGGCATCAATAAGCAATACTAAGCAGCAATAGGCAATGCGGCAGAATAGCGATAAGACAAGTCAGTGGCATATTCATTGCACATAGGTGCACGTCATGTGCATACGTTAGACGTGTTCGGACATTTTAATTCGACGTATTTGACATACATTACAGTGCAAGTAGCATGTACCTTATTAAACATACAATTAAACATTAGGCATTGTGCATACGTTAGACGTGTTCAGACATTTTAAATTCGACGTAATTGACATACAGGTGCAAATAGCATGTACCTTGTTAGACATACAATTAAACATTAGGCATACATAATGGTAGCAGCTGCAGTACGGTACGGTACGACTACTACACTATTTGTGTATGTTAAGGAGTCTCGTGGCCTGCGGGAAGAAACTGTTCCTCAAGCGATTTGTGCGTGCTTTTGGAACCCTGTATCTCCTCCCTGAGGGTAGCAGGGAGAACAGGCTGTTGTGGGGATGGTTTGTGTCTTTGATGATCTTCAGGGACCTCCTGAGGCACCGCTGGTTATACAGTTCGTGCAGTTCTGGCAACTCGTCTCCTGTTACGTGCTGGGCCGCGCGCCTCACCCTCCGTAGCGCCCTGCGGTCCATGGTGGTACAGTTCCCGTACCAGGCGGTGAAGCAGCCAGTCAGCAGGCTTTCAATGGTGCCTCTGTAGAAGTCCCTGAGGATTTCTTTCCTTAGCCCAAACTTCTTCAGGCGCCTGAGTCCGTGTATTCGCTGTTGGGCCTTTTTGACAACAGTGGCGGTGTGGCCGGCCCAGGTCAGGTCCTGGTGGATGTTGACTCCCAGGTACTTGAAGCTGTCCACCCTTTCCACCACTGTGCCGTTGATGGTGATTGGGGGGTGTGTGCCCCCCCCTCTCCTGTAGTCCACAATGATCTCCTTGGTCTTGGAGACGTTCAGAGAGAGGTGGTTGTCCTGGCACCATTGTTCCAGGACCCTCACCTCCTCTCTGTAGGCCGTCTCGTCGCCCCCCGAGATCAGCCCCACGACTGCTGTGTCGTCTGCAAACTTCACGATGGTGTTTGAAGTTTGAGTCGCCACGCAGTCGTGGGTGTAGAGGTCGTACCAGAAGGGGCTGGAGACGCACCCCTGGGGTGCTCCTATGCTGATGGTCAGCGGGGAGGAGGTGAGGTTGCCCACCCTCACCACCTGGCGGCGGTCTGTCAGGAAGTCCAGGATCCAGTCGCACATCACTGTGTTTAGTCCCAGGTCCCTGAGTTTGCTTACCAGCCTGGAGGGTACTATGGTGTTGTCACAATGTGACCTTAACTAATGATTAACTAATATATTTGCACTGACATTTATTAATCATTAACGAATTATTAACTACTCTACTCATGGAACTGACCGACTAATCAGTAACTAATGATTAACTACTATATTCACGAGCTGACATTTAGTAATCATTACGTATTGATTAACTACTCTACTCAGGAACTTAGATACTAATCATTAACTAATGACTACCTACTCATTAACTATGATTAACTAGTGATTGACTAATGGCAAATTATTGCTTAGCTACTCATCTAACTATTAGTTAATGATTAGTTTACTAGTAACTACTACAGTATTTGTGTACGTTATTGTAAAGTGTTACCGCCATGAAGTATTATGATACTAGACCTTATATAAGTCATTATAAATTGCTTATAATGTGTTGTTATTATTTTTTATTATTATTGTGGTTATAAAGCATTATGAACATTTATGAGTGCTTCTGACTTAAGGTGACTAGATTTCTGAAATGAAAATTGGGGACATTTTCAGTTCTGCAGTCAATATCATTAAAGCATCCAATGTTATTATCTATGAAATAAAAATGGCTTTTCATGTAACCGTAACTGTTGCACTGTAATAAACTGGTGCAGGCCGACTGATATCCCTCCAAAATACCACATTAAAACACCTTGAGGAACACCATAGAAAAATTCATGCTGTGATTTGGTATCAAAAACTTTTGACATTGAAGATTTCTGTTCTGAAGATTTTTTTTATTTTTTTTCTGGGCGATTGGGTGGCATGGCGATCACTTCTGTTCTGGAAATTGCTAAGAAACCCCCTTATTGTCAAAATACCAACGAAAGCCATACATTCCCTGAATGCCCTAGGTCTAATTTGTGGTTGCAACGTCTTTTTGAGGATTGAGAGCGGCGCTAGCCCTTTTCAATTACTGTGTTGGCGTTGTACAATGTAATCAACTAACCCTTCATTTGAATAACAATGTTTGTTTTTAGATAGGCTACTGCCATCAAGATGAGGAGGGATCCAACCAAGCCGAAGAGGAGGATGTCCTCTTATGCCTATTTTGTGAAGCTCTGTCGGGAACCCTTAAAAAGGATGGACTCTCGTTCTGGCACGTACTTCCCAATGTTTTCCAAGAAGTGCTCCGAGCAGTGGAAGGTAATAAAAACAAAGGACTGACATGTAGATCCTGTTCACTTTTAGTTTGTCACTCACATTCAGAATGATTATTATTTTGTTCCTCAAGAATTGGAATTGGATAATGTCATTGTGTAACATTAATGGTGTGAAATTATTTGAAAATGACTCAGATACATGGTATTAGTCAAGTGTATCTGTATAGGCCAGTAACAGTCTCAAACTCCCATATATGCTATGCATAAATTAAAACCAACCACCCCAACCCTTAGACCCTCAATGAGAATGAGGACAATCTCAAAACAAACGCCTCAATCAGGAAAAAACAAACGGTGTTGCCACCGAAGGTACAAATTGCTAGTTTGTTCCTCTGTTTTCAGACGATCTCTGCCGAAGAGAAGGGCACGTTTAAGGACTTGGCCAAGGAGGACAAGGCTCGCTATGAGAGGGAGATGAGGACCTATGTTCCGCCATCCAAGGGTGTCAAAAGGAAGATGTTCAAGGACCCCGCAGCCCCCAAGAGACCTCTGTGAGTCCTCACTCACCATTAGATAGAGTCCTGTCTCTAACACGAGAGGCTGTCTACAGCATTGATTCCCAACCAGGGGTACGTGTACCCCTAGGGGTACGTGAGCAGCTTGCAGGGGGTACATGAACAGATTTGGGATTACAATTTATTTCCAAAATGATGGGGGAAATAATTTCAAAAGTAATTTCATAAGCCCATTGTTAAAATGGCACGTGCACACCGAAACTAGTTTCCCCGACAGCTGTCAACTGTTACATTACTGATAAATGGCTCAAAAATGACCAGCTGCTGTTCCAGATTCAGGTTTAGGGCAGCCTGGTTACAAAAGGAAAAAAGAGGCCAAGCCCAAACATTAAAAAAAAAAACATTTTTTTTTTTGGAAAACATATTTTGTACGGATTTACTTGTAGGCCTACGTCTGCATATTATACTCAAAGTTATAGAACAAATTTAGGAGCATCATCAACAGGCATGAGTGAGGGGGTACTATTGGCATGACAAAACAGCTCAAGGGGTACATAACACAAAAAAGGTTGGGAACCACTGGGACAAAATACATCTGAATCATCTGCAGCTGAGTCATGTCCGAAGACCGAAAATGAACCATGTCACATTGCATAAATGACAAGCTCATTCTTTAACCCCGCCCCCACCCACTGGCTTTTTTCCAGATCGTCCTTCTTCATTTTCTGTGCGGAGTTCCGCTCCAAGGTCAAAGGTGAGAGCCCTGGCTTGTCCTGCCAAGATACTGCCAAGAAGCTGGGTCAGATGTGGCAGAGCACCATGGCAGTGGACAAGGAGCCCTTTGTGAAGAAGGCTGCTGAGCTGAAAGAGAAATATGAGCTGGTAAAGAAACCTTGAGCTGTTCTCTTACCTTGAAGATGCTCAACCAGTACTTGTTGTTTTGACACAACAAATGCTGTAAGGGAATGAGTTCAAGTTGTGTTGTTTAGATAGACTTGTTATTGGAAATGTTACTGTGGGGCAGGGTTGTCAGAAAATGTTGATACTTCGATAAATATCAATACTAAAAATTTTAAATCGATACAATAATCATTTTCAACAGTATCAATACCAGCAGTGCTTTCTCTTCATGTAAAGTCAAAAAATTGTATTTGTCCGACACACACACCCCACACCACTACCCTGCCTATTATTAGAAATCTGAGACCCGGCCCCGTACAGATCCGAGAAATACCGAGGCAGAGACTAGTGGTGTCGACGTCAAAGTTGCTTGTTAGGGATACGTCGCCAACATCTTCACTGTGCGTGCATTAGAAAGTGTGTTTCACAGTGAAACATGGGGGCTGCTAACTGTTAACGCTAGTTAGATAGTACAGTGGCAGTCTCTATGCTACTGCCGTTCCTTCGCCCAAAAACACACACAACAGCGCTAGAAACAATCACATACATGTTGTGACTTGTGTACTCACCATAAGATCATCGAATAATAATCCAAAGTACGGGAAACAGTCATCTTCAATTAAATCCATAGCGAGAGGAACCAGCAAGAGGGTTACCTCTCTGCAACAAAAATCACTTCCTCGTTTGCCTGAGGCGCATGTTTGCGCATGTGTACGCATGTGGTCACATGCGCTCATGTAAACGGGGAAGTAATTTTCATTGCAGATGGGAACGCTCTTTGCTAGTTATTTTCTCTATGGATTTACTTGCAGTTTGTGACAACAAGCCTCACGTGTGCTGTTTTGATGCGTTTCTCTCGTGATCAGCGCTGATCAGGGGTCTTCTCGGATCCACTCGGATATTACACGCCCTCGGCTCGCACAGACTCGGGAGGGAAGGTGGGATGGGAAAAAAAAGTGGGGCGGGGTGAGCTCTGACAGCCACTCTCCGGGTCCACTCGGGTCTTATTGGACCCGGCCGGGTCCGGGTCGGATCCTCGGGTATTCGGGGGGTCGGGCATAGCCGAAGACCTCTACTTGGAACCCCAAATTTCTCCCGATGGCTGTGCCAGCACCCTGCGTGGCAGCTTGCCGCCTTCGACGTGTGAATGGGTGAATGTAGGCACATTGTAAAGTGCTTTGGATAAAAGCGCTATATAAATGCAGTCCATTTACCATTTTAGGATTAGATTTTGGTGGTCAGAGTTCAAAGTTCAACTACGGTCACTGTGACCTATCTCCGGGGGGATATGTTTATCCCTGCTTCCGGTCAGACTGAATGAAATAAATGCATTTACTACTGTATGCCCGGCAGTTATTTAAAAAACGTGAGAACAGTCATGAGTGTAAACAACAATAACTGTCTGAACTTAGATGCTATAGTCGCCGCTGCCCTTTGATACACCTGGAGCGCAGCACGTGCACCTGGAGCGCAGCACGTGCACCGCCACACCTGGAGCGCAGCACGTGCACCGCCCCCTTTGATACACCTGGAGCGCAGCACGTGCACCGCCACACCTGGAGCGCAGCACGTGCACCGCCCCCTTTGATACACCTGGAGCGCAGCACGTGCACCGCCCCCTTTGATACACCTGGAGCGCAGCACGTGCACCTGGAGCGCAGCACGTGCACCTGGAGCGCAGCACGTGCACCGCCACACCGGGCAGAGGGCTTTGATACACCTGGAGCGCAGCACGTGCACCGCCACACCGGGCAGAGGGCTTTGATACACCTGGAGCGCAGCACGTGCACCGCCACACCGGGCAGAGGCTTTGATACACCTGGAGCGCAGCACGTGCACCGCCACACCGGGCAGAGGCTTTGATACACCTGGAGCGCAGCACGTGCACCGCCGCACCAGGCAGAGGGCTCTCCAAGCCGGTCTATACGCTCCATGGGCACAGCACGCTCCGCTCAGCAGCACCCAGCTCTCCTGCGTCTGTTTCAGTAGCTCCAGCTCGCTAAACACCTACAGGCCTTCACCAGGACAGCTCAGACAGCAACATATTCTCTTCCTCTTCACCAGCTCTTTTGTCTGTTGGTCGACTAATCGATCAATCGTTGCTTACAGTCTATGCTGCAGAGGCCAGGAGGCGATATGATGTTTCACACGCTTAAGCACGAATAAGCTCATTCCGCTCAATATAAAAGATCAAATCATGATCCCTACTGACACCGGTCAAACAAAAATGTGTTGTTTGATCTTAAAAAAAGATTGAAATTCAAATTTTTTAAATATTAAAAATACATTTCTATGCATCTTAATGTGTTGTCATTTTCCCCCATGTGCTATCGAAAATGGTATTGAATATCGATATTTTCCTTGGTATTGTATCGAATTAGAAAATCTAGTATTGTGACATGACAACCCTACTGTGGGCAGTGTTTTCTAATCATCTCATTTCTAATTAATTTCTTTCATTCCTTCATCACAGGACTTTGCAGAATATCGTAGTCGTACTGAGGACAAAGAGAAGAACAACAATGCTGATGGGCTCATGGCTGGAGCAGTGGTAAACTCTGCAACTCTTTCACATGCTTGTGCAGTATAAGCTCATTCCCCTCAATAAAAAAGATCGAATCAAATCATGATGCCTATATTGACACCTGTCAATCAAAATAAATAAATCCTGGGTATACGAGGAAATAGCGTGACGTCACAACAATAACAAATCACCGCAAAACACCCGGAACCGCAGCAGTTAACTAGTATGAGTTGTGCCAAACAAACGTTCATATCTCAAAATCTATACATGACATCGCTTATATTTTTGACATTCTGAGTGAGAGCAGAAGTAGCTCAAGAGTTTGATGTATAATATATGCACGTCGTGTTTAAAGTTGTGTGAACTGTCGCAGTTTTTAAAATGTACCCCGCACAGCCGGGGCTAGAGTGAGCAGCACTCAAGGCTCGCTCCATAGGGTCCCACTGCAGTTTCTACTCAGAAACGCGGTTTGTTTACCAAAATGCTGCTTGGCTGATCCCTCGTATTGTATCGCAATTAGAAATTCTAGTATCCTGACAACCAGGGTGGGAATTTCGTAGTTTTAGGGGCAAGGCCATTTGGCCTTCGGCGTTGCATATTTTTTTAGGGCACAAGGTCACATACCAAGGCACAAAGGCCATTGCTCTATTGACATTGTGAAGAGCGATTTTTCTGAAATGTGTGTTAAAATGAGCCAATTACACATCGTTTGCATAGGGCAGGCTACATTCAACTGAGACCACTGATGCTTTTAAAGTAACTGACAGCAGCGGCTGGTAGCAGGGCACTGCCAAGGTGGCCTTAGGGATCTCAGGGCATCACAGCCAGAGGGAGGGGCAACGGAGGCCATGGCCTCCATGTAATTCCCACCCTGCTGACAACCCTACTGTGGACAGTGTTTTCTAATGATCTAATTTCTGTTTAATTTCTTTCACTCCTTCACAGAACATTACACCACATCACGTGCAGAAGATGAAAAAGGTGAAGAAGGAGGAGGAGGACAATGATGATGCCGATGAAGATGATGATGAGGATAGTTCTGATGACGAGGATAAATCTTCAGAAGACTCCTCGTCATCAGAAGATTTTTATGATGACGAGCAGAGTTCCTGGAGCGATGAATTCTACAGAGGATCCTGCTCAAATTCAGACCGCATTGTAAGTGCACAATTCTGAATACGTTATTTTGGCCCTGCATTATGGAGAAGCGTGCGTGCGTACGTCTGTCTCTCTTGCCCCGGGATTTCTGCCTGCATTGTCAGATATTAAGGAACTAGTCTGGGTCTCTGTGTCTGTGTGTTTTTTGCTTAGTTGCTTAAAGTCTATGTTGCAGAGTCCTGGAGGCAATCTGATGTTTCACATGCTTCACAGCCAAGACAGCATTATTTTCCTCAAAAAATCACACAATCAACGCTTTAACTCTGAAGGCAAAACCGCCCCCACTTCCTGTGTCGTCCTAGCTATTACTCTAGGTAGCTTGAGACAGCTGATGGCGACAGCACAGCACAAATGCCCCAGGAAGACCCGAAGCTGACAGCCATCAGTAGTAACTACTCAGTCCTAAATGCTTAGCCTTGTCTCCTGCGTACAAAACCTTTGTCTGATACTTTTTACTGCCATTTGTATACGTGACTCTTGTCATGGCTTGTTAGACAGCCAGCTAAGCTAGCTAGCTACAGATGGCTACGGTTAGGACTGAGGCTGGCTAGTGAACTGGTCTAAGCAATGCGGCAATGCACACTGTATAGGGGGGTGCCATGTACCACGGCCAAACCAATGTTGTAACTTCATCACACACTCGGCCCCGCTGGGCCCCAGTCAAAAAAAAACTACGAAACTAGAGACCATCTTGCGATGGGATCACACCAGCCTTGCTCGGATCACTCCCATTTTCGAACTCAACCTTTATTTTGATGTCAACTACACACCTGTAAAGCTTTGTGACTGCATCTTGCATGGTTTTGATGCTATCGCGCTGGCAAAATCTGTCCACAGACAGACATAAACAGCTGGCAGAATACTCAAAACAGCTTCTGTGCTAGTTCCTGCTACAATAGGTGTCACCAGGACCACGTTTTTCCATGATGACACACACACACACACACACACACAGACTCACAAGGTGAAAACATCAGCCCTGCTGTTGTGGCTGGTAAACATTGCCATTTCCCTCAATAAAAAGCTCAAATCATGATGCCTATCGACACCTGTCAATCAAAAATGTTGAATCGGAAATAGTATTGAATATTGATAATTTCCTGGGTATTGTATCAAAATGAGGAATTATAGTATTGTGACAAGCTTACTGTGGACACTAATGTTTTCTAATGATCTAATTTCTTTCATTCCTTCATCAGGAGGAGGACGACAACGACGACGACGATGATGACATTGCACCACCTCTGGTCAAGGTGAAGAAGGAGGAGGACAACAATGATGATAAGCTCGTGGCTAGAGCGGGGGTATCCTCCTGTGTAAGTGCAAAGTTCTGAATCAGTTCTATTGGACCTACGTTATGGAGAAGCTTGTGTGCATGTGTCTGTCCGTGCATCTGTCAGTCTGTGTCTTTTGTTTGTGCCAGGATTGAATATCGATATTTTCCTGCATATTGTATTGAAATGAGAAATTCTAGTATCGTGACAACCCTACTGACACTGTAGACAATGTTTTCTAATTATCTACCGTAATTTATATGAATAATTCATATAATAATAATACATAATTTCTTTTATTCCTTCATCACAGGAGGAGGAGGAGATTGAAGGAGAAGGAAGTAAGCTGCTGTGTAAGTACAAACTTTTGAAAAAGTGATTTTGTATCTACATTATGGAGAAGCTTGCGTGCGTCTGTCCCTCCGTCTGTCTCTTTTGTTTGCATTGTCAGATATTCAAGGGACTAATGCAGGGGTGGCCAAACTTTTTTGGTTGTGGGCCGCATACAGAAAAATACAAGGAGTCGCGGGCCAAACAATATTAAGCGCGCCAGTTTTCGCGGCAAAAGAAATTGTACCAGAAAACCCTTGTGCCATCAAAAATTTAATTGCTACCTATATAAATATTTGACACATAGTTAATGGGTCTCTGTGTCTTGCTGCTTGTGCACTATAAGCTCATTCCCCTCATTAAAAAGATCAAATCATGAAACCCATCGACACTTGTCAATAAAACATGTGCCAAAAATGGTATTAAATATCGATATTTTCCTGGGTATTGTATCGAAATGAGAAATTCCAGTATTGTGACAACGCTACTGTGGACAGTTTTTTTCTAATCTAATTTCTATTTTCTTTCATTCCTTCATCACAGGACATTGCACCATATCGTGCTGAGTGCAAGGTTAAGGAGGAGGAGGAGGATGCACCATATCGCATTGAGTGTCAGGTGAAGAAGGAGAAGGAGGAGAAATAGTTATGTTAGTTCACTGTTTGATGTTTTTCCCTCGATGTTGATTTGATTTGATTTGATTTGATTTATTTTATTTTATTTATTCAATGTTGTTGATGATGTTTCATGAGGATGAGAAATCGTGATAGGCACTGCAAAGTTTTGAATAAGTTATGTTTGGCCTACGATTTGATTTGATTTGATTGATTGATTTAATGTTATTGTTGATGTTTGATGTTGATGTGTTTCGTAATGAAAAAATAAACCTTTGACTACATGGACTCTACATGGTCAAATCTTTTTCAAATTTCACATGTTTGATGAGAGTCCCAGCCTGACGACATTTGCAGGCCAATTTTAAATCATAGTCATAGTGCCTCGTCTACTGACAACAGGAAATTACATGTTTTATACTTCATGCAGGCTACTCCTTCCAGATTGAACACATCCACCTCAAATTTCGTCAGAAAAGTCTTAAGACCTTGATGATGGTCAATAGTGAAGATTTTGAGTTTTCATCAAACAGCGTTGCCGTGGTGACAGATTATTCACCATGAAACGGCTGCTAGGGATGCTTGAAAACTCACAAAGCTTGGCACACGTATCAGAAAGGGTGAAGATTTGTATCTGATATGGGGCTTGGGTGTGGCAAAATGGCTCAATAGCGCCCCCCTGCGGCACAGCCCGAGTCGTCATGCATGAAGGTGCGAGGGCCCAATCATTGCTGCTTACAGCTTTCATTTAGAAATAATTTGTCCTCAAGTGCAGAGGCCAGGAGCAGTGCTGGGGGTCGTTACTCAAAAAAGTAATACCGTATATTACACATTACTTTAAAGAAGCAATGCCTTACTCTGCTTAATTACTCCCTGGAGAAAGTAATTTGTTACACAACTCGTTACATTACTTTTGCGTTACTCTGCAACATCTCCTGAGATGTGAAGTAATGTGCATATGTCCGGCCCACAAAAGTTGTAGACCGCGCTGCCATAACTAGTGGCCATTTAGTCAGGCCTCGCTCACAGAGTTGGTGTGCAGCCTCTCCTCTCTCTCCACAGAGGGTTTAGATATAGTCTAAGGTGACCAGACGTCCCCGATTTTTGGGGACAGTCCCCGTTTTTGGTCACCTGTCCCCGGCTGGAGCTGTCCCTGAAAATGTCCCCGATTTTCTACTGGTGACTGTGGCCGATATGACTCTAGCTCTAGCAGGCTCATTCTTAAATCTCGAGTGAAGATACTTATAGGGCATGACTGTAAGACCTACAGCATCCATTGGGACCAACAATGCCATGCTACCTTGTCGGGAAGGGGGCAAAATAATTAATTTTGAAAAACCGGCATAAATGGTCAATTTCAAAGGGGACCCTTGACCGTGCTCTCACCTCAATATATCTGAATGAGAATGGATTCTATGAGTCAATGTTTTGATCCAGGCATCCAACAAGTGTTTACATGTTTTGCTGCTTCCTGCTCTTCCAGGAAAACATTAAAAAAGCAATCAGGACTCCACGGAAAATACTTTTTGAGATCTGAGGCTTTTCATAAAACATCTGGCGCTGTGGTTCAGAAGGCCAGGCCAATGCTGCTGGAGAACACATTGACATTTTGTAAAGGGGCACAGTGAATGACGTGTGTGTGTGTGTGTGTGTGTGTGTGTGTGTGTGTGTGTGTGTGTGGGGGGGGGGGGGGGGGGGGTCAACCAGGGGCCTCTTCGTGAAGCCGACACTGTTTATTACAGTACAACAGCCATGGATCAACATTGGATATTTTTATGATATATTGATTGCCGGACTGGAAATGTCCCCGATTTTCATTTGATAAATCTGGTCACCTTAATATAGTCCACTTCACTGATTACAACTCCGCTCGGCTGTGGCCTTCTCTCTGAAGCACCTGTGGCCTCCTCCACTCTGGACCTCTCCATGGTGCTGAACATGTCTTCTTGAGTCATTTTGCCCACTAACTACTAACTAGCCATTTTTGCCCATTTAATCGTCCCTAATTACCAAAAACAAATCTGGCTTCGTTAGGTCACCCGCAGGGGTGCTCTTTGCACTTGCTAAAAGATTCAGTGTTTGATTTAGTAGCTGTAATGTGATTACTGGATTTAGGAATGCTAATGCCTTACACACTACTCATTACAGACAAATGATATTGATTGATAATGATTGATATTTTCCCGGGTATTCTATCGAAATTAGAAATTCTAGTATTGTGACAATTGTACAGTGTTTTTCTCATGATCTAATTTCATTTCACTGGGGCTCATTTACTGAGTGTTGAACCTGTGTCAATCAGGAGGGGGAAATATGGAGCATAAATCCATGAGAAATCATATCTATGTGGGTGAGAGGGAAAACAGCTTGGCATTTCATCATGCCTGGTTGTCTCCCATGTTATTGTTCAGCCTGCAAGGGGGGACGTAATTATTATGGAGATACAAATATACAATGTAGCATCAATATGCTGAAGTGTGTGTGTGTGTGTGTGTGTGTGTGTGTGTGTGTGTGTGTGTGTGTGTGTGTGTGTGTGTGTGTGTGTGCTAGAGAGATAGCAGGATGTCATGCTGTGTCGCACCCTATATAATTAGTGACACCAACTATCCGAAAGGCCCCACTGTTTGTCAGACTCTGAAACTGACTGGCAAAGTCCTATTGTATGCTGTAATTAACATCTCTCTCTCTCCCCCCCTCTGTCTCTCTCTCTCTCTCTCTTTGGAGTCATGTGCTGCGCCTGCGTTCAATTGGGCTGGTGTTTACTGTGAATACGACATGAATCCACTTGAACGGCCCCCTCATGTGGTATTCACCACTTGGTATGTGGAATCTTTTCTGAAAGCTTCGAGCTCACGGCTTGTGACGTGACGTCCCTGTGACGTTTCAAAAAATGTCGGACAATTAAATATATTGACATTTTTAGCTGTATAAAGCTTTTCATAGTCATTTTATAATAATGTATCTCTGAGGAACATGTTGATGTTCTCAACAGTCTCATCTTGTTGTCCTCTGTCATTATGCCTTTGCATTTCCTGCATTAACATAGCCACTCGCTAGCTAGTGCGTGGTGTAGCTACACTGGCTTCTAGTCAACTGTGCATGTTCACGACGTGAGCACTTGAATGCCAAGCATATCGTGTACACAACTTCCCGTCTCGTATTCACGGGAAACACCAGGCCAATTGAACGAAGCAGCAATTAGCACTTCAGTGGTGGTATTTTAACATTTCGTGAAAAGACCCACTTTTTCTGTTAATTTTCTGTTGACCCAGTGGCTTCAGACATGGAGTACTTCCCTATCTACTGGTCCGTCACTGACTGCACAGTCACACTTCCTGGATAATGTCCCACAGGACTAAATGGAGTGGGCCCAAACCAGCACTGCCAGCTTCCCATGTGCTCGCTTCTCACACGTTAATTGCTCTATTACTGGAGAGAGAATGAAAGCCCCCCAGTAATTGGTCCTTATCTGAAATGGAAATTAGGTGCATCATCTGTCCTGGGTCTGTGAGGCTGAATCACCTTCTAAAATGGTGATTGAAACCTGTTATATATAGAGAGGCAAAGTGAACGTCACTTCCTGCTTCAGCACTGCACCAGAGATTTTCATCCGCCGTTTATTTTCCCATAGACATTTCGTAAAATGCTTATAAAAATAGTTTTACTTTGTCAAACCAAACGGTTTCCGATATATTTATAGGCACAGTTGATTAGCAACAAGGCCTGTTTCTAAGAGACCAAGACAATAATAATGTTCCCTTCATACCTGATGTAGCTCTGTAACACAAGACAGTCCCCTCTATATAAACCTGTTAACTTCATGGTTTGTGTTTCCAATGAGGGAGGGCCTTACTATTGATTTTTGCTGTGGGCATTTTTGCATTCTAAATCTGATCCATCCCCAAAACTCCTCTCCTGCTGTATTTCATTATTATTGTTGCGGAGAAAGGCGGCCCAGTGTTCTTGCACTGTCTCCTCTGGCACGTGAGGCATGTTTTGTCAGATCGAGAAGGAGAGGAAATCAATACTGGTGAAGGCACTGCTGCCAACTCAGGTTGGATAGAGGAAAGCCTTTACAGCCTTTGGGTATGAAACCCTTTGGACTAGATTACCTCAGTCCGTTGCACAAGCACAGTCACACGCGGACCATGGCTTCTGCCTCTCTCGCAATTCCTTTTTCATCTTTTTACATGTCTCTCTGTTGCTGCCTCTCTCTTGCCTCACGCTGCAGGCGATGATGACTGCCAATTCCGCGTGTGTGTGGGAGATTCTTCCTTTCATAAAGACATGCACAAAGCGCCATGCATGGACACACATAAAGGCACCACTCTGCACAAGACGGAGACGCAACTGAATAGCGCGCAGCAGCACCTCTGCTCACTCTTCCATTCATCCAGCCCGCGGGCCTCTTCGGCACTGCCTGGCTGACTGGCACTCCTCACACATGAAGCAGACAGCGAGATGAGATCTGAAGACTGCATCCACTCAATACACTGCCATCGCCCCAGGGCAGTCTTAATACTTTATTTGGTTTATAGCTTATCTATACACATGTACTGTATGTATGTCACACACACACACACACACACACACACACACACACACACACACACACACACACACACACGCACACACACACACACACACACACACTGTACATACACACACACACACACACACACACACACACACACACACACACACACACACACACACACACACTCTGTACACACACACAGAGGCATACACATTACACACACATACACTGGCCTGAGGCAGGACTGCTTCAGCACTTTAGTGGTCTGGACTCACATCAAGGTTCACAGTTTGTGGCGTCGCGGTTAGACACTCATCACATTAACCGTTGATTTATAACTGGTAACGCAGCTACAGTATATTGCTCCGTAAATGAAAACGTATGAGGTTATGATGAGTTATTATCCAGTATCGGGCTTTATTGGTCCGCCCACTTGTCTGTGGTGTCGAGGGGGCACCCCCGTGGGAGCGGCTGAATGCGACAGTCCATCATAGGAGAGAGTCTGATGCTTTCTCGATTAACTAGCCCAGGTTGAGCTATGTGCCTCCTCGCAGGGGGAACAAAAAAAGTTGCTCCGCTGCCAGGCCCTCCTGTCGTTCTGGAAAGCTGGCACCCTGAACCCGCCTCTCCTTCCTCTGCTGCTGCCCATCTGTCCATCTCGCTGGACGAGGGCATAAGGCCCTGAGAGGAAGATGGATAGAGGTAGTAAATGGCCACTGGAGACGGGGAGAACAGGGCAGGGAGCGAGGGGGAGACGTATGGCGACCCACATTGCCTCAGACAGCATGACAGATGAGGGGATTATGGAGCACGGCTACTTTCCACAGCCGTCAAAGTTAGGGAGCCTCTCTGCACAACCCAGGTAGACTCCAGCCAATCAACTGTGCGGGATAGGTAGACTCCAGCCAATCACTGTGCTGGATAGGGTCCAAATCAAAGAGGAAGGAAATACCCTCCATTTCAATGTAATTTTTCACTCAATAGGCCAGAGGAATAGCACACTTGAAATACCTTGGTGTAAAAAGCAATCATTGAATTCTCATATTCATTTGTACAAAAAGGCACTTTTGGATGACAAAAGAGAAATGTGTTTCATTATATGAGTTGGTGGTGGTTTACTTGAGGGACAGCTGAAGAAGTCTGAGTGAGTTTCAGTTTTAGTGCATAGTCTTCTGTTCCCATTATTCTCAAGGTCAAAGGTCCTTTGAGAGACATTCACATATACAGGAACATTCTTAACTCTGAATTTCAGCCTATACCCCCTCGTCTACTGTTGATGTAGTAGGCACACAAATCAACTTGGCCATGACAGTCGCATTGCTTAAAATGCATTACTGCAGTAATGTTGCATTTTACTCTCGTGTGTGCTTTATGTGTATTTGTGTTTTGTGTGTATATGTTTGTGCATGCACCTGTGCAGGTGTGTGTGTATATGTTTGTGCATGCACCTGTGCAGGTGTGTGTGTATATGTTTGTGCATGCCCCTGTGCAGGTGTGTGTGTATATGTTTGTGCATGCACCTGTGCAGGTGTGTGTGTGTGTGTATATGTTTGTGCATGTACCTGTGCAGGTGTGTGTATGTACGCTATGAGAGTGTAATGCTGCGGTTTGTTATTTTGGTAAACACACGGCGTGAAGTCAGATGAATAATGGATTGGGGGCCGCAGTAAAGAGTAATCAGTGAACCCTGAGCTCAGCCTATTGAAGCTTCATAACATTCTGAATGTCAGAACGCATGACAGCGGAGAAACATAATCCCCTCAACCTGCCCCCCTCACACTCTCTCTCTCTCTCTCTCTCTCTCTCTCTCTCCCTCTCTCTCTCTCTCTCTCTCTCTCTCCCTCTCTCAGCCTCAGTAATGCCTTTCAGATTAGCCGGTGTGATTTAAACAGCATTTAAAGAGCAGTAAATAGGCGAGAGAGTTCCAGTTGAACAGAGTTCACACATCCCACACATCCCCTGTGGGCTTCTGCGCTCTTATCACGGCCAGCTTGACACGTCTCTGTTTGATAACTGGAATCAAAGTTACACAACACCACCAGCCATGACATCTCTGTGCACCGCCATGTGTGTGACTGTGGGGTGTCTGTGTGGCGTTTATATAAGCTCTGCATCAACGTTAAACACCTGTGACAACTTGAGGAGAGCGCGATGGCCTTGAAATCCTTCTGTTTTCTACTCCCATTACAATGAACGCTGCTTCGTTAATGGGGGAGGACAATGAAACAGAAACAGATCAGAATTCTCTGCATAAATGCACAATGAGATCAGTTTGGTGCAAGCATATATAGACACATATGCACATGCACACATCTTAATGGAGGTCTCTCTCTCTCTCTCTCTCTCTCTCTCTCTCACACACACACACACACACACACAAATCAACTGTATAATACACACTCTCCATTCCACACAATGGCCAGAAGCCCTTCTTAGCATA
>NC_139634.1:11259455-11264455 GCF_964638095.1 Poromitra crassiceps
CGAGCCCAGGCATCTCGCGTGCGTAGTGCGTAGTCTTCCTCTCTTGCTGCCGTTGCTTTTCATTCTTCTCTGGGCTGTGAAATCAACAAGTCCAATAACAAAGTCTAAGTCCAACAAACAAACAAATATCCTGAAGCTATTTCTCTCCAATTCAACTGTCCTACACGTCCTTCTTGCAATTATCCCACTAATACACTGTGCTTAATTGCAACGAGAAAACAGCAAGAGACATTTTGCAGGGCATTCCAGCCATCCACTTGTGGCGTTACCTAAATACCGTCGTGGCACCCCCTCTGTCTCAGGTGTGGCACCCTCTCTCTCTCAGGCGTGGCACCCTCTCTCTCAGGCGTGGCACCCTCTCTCTCAGGCGTGGCACCCCTCTCAGGCCGTAGCCTCGCCTGAGTGTCAGAGATTGTGCTGATTCACGCACTATGCCCTTTGCGTCTGGACACGGCTTAGAGATGTAAGGAGAGAAATTTATGGAAATAATATGCATTAAAAAAGATGAGAGAGGAGCCAAAGTCAGAGGAGGCAGCTGTCATTGGAAGTGATTCAGAGGTCTATGAGGCCTCTCCACTTTGTTCCTCAATTATTCATGCAATCTGTCAGCGCTGCTGTCGACGCACGCTCCTCTCCCCATGTGGTCAATGATGACAGAAATCCTGCGCTATATGTTCACTGCTATCTTCTGCAAATTCCCTCACAGGAGGAAACGTACACACGCCCCATTTGAAAGCTCTAGTAGCTACAGGAGGAGTGGAGAAGGAAGAGAGCAGGCCTCTGTGTGTGTGTGTGTGTGTGTGTGTGTGTGTGTGTGTGTGTGTGTGTGTGTGTGTGTGTGTGTGTGTGTGTGTGTGTGTGTGTGTGGGAGTACACGTGTGGGTGTGTGCGTGTGTGTGTGTGTGCTGCATAGTAATGGCTTGTTAGACTACCAATCTATTCAAATATGTTCGCTTGTGTTTTTCAGTAGCTTTTGAGCTACTTTTGAGCCCTTTTAAATTTTATTTTGTAGTGGCCTACTTTCATATGGCTTGCTACACATACAGTACATGTTCCCTTATGCAAAACAGACAGGCCAACGACAAAACACACATGGCGTGGTGGCATATGAATACATGACATTATGAATATTCAGACACACAGTCAGGTGTGAGCGTGCATGAGCATGCGTGCGCGCGTGCACACGGGGGGGCACGGTGGCTCAGCGGTAGAGCTGTCGCCTCACAGCTAGAAGGTCCTGGGTTCAATTCCCACCTGGGATGCTGTGGGTGCCGAGGGTGTCCCCCCCCCCCCATACCCCCAGGTGCCCACGGCCCAGCTTGGCCACCTCGTCAAAAGGGCCCTTCTGTGTGGAGTTTGCATGTTCTCCCCGTGTTCCCCCCAGGGGTTCCTCCATACAACATCGGACCCCCACTAAAAACATACAGAAGATTTGTCATCTGACCAGTGACGCTGTACACAAGAAAGCTGCCCATTGCTCGTGGCCTGCCCACCGGAGGTAGGACAAGCCTGGATGGGATAAATGCAGAGACTATATTTCACCGGCCTGTCAGCTGACAGCCTGGCTAGTACTACTACAAACCTGGCTGCATGCATGCGTGTTGGGTTGTCGTGTGACAAAAAAAGACGGGTTTGTCCGTTTAGTTCTTCTAAAACACACACACACACACACACACACACACACACACACACACACACACACACACACGCCAATCACACACTCATGCACACAGCCATAAGAAGCCTCCACACTCTCTCTCATCCCAGAGAGAAATCTCTTTGCTTCCATATCTCTTTGTGTGGGACTTTAAAAGAGAGATTTCCCTCAGATGTTTGAAAGCAGGTATTACTGAAGCCCCTCCCCCCTCAAAAAGCCTCCCCCATGGTTCCTCCCCACCTACATGACAAAACTCCCCAATGTCTCAAAAAAGAAAACAAAAAACTTCCTCAGATGCATCTTTCACTTCCCACTGAGAGCTGCTGCAGACACCTGTGGGGAAGCAAAGATCTAATGAAGTTTTCCAAAACTCCGCTGCGTTGTGACAGGGCCCCCACACTGCTCTCAGCCTGAGTGCATGTCGTGGCGTTTTTCAGGCCTCGATCGCGTCTCATCTACTAAGCAACGTAAGAGCGAATTTGTGAAGGTAATTGTTTTTTAATCATGTGCTGTTACTGCACAGAATGTGTGATCTGTACCTCGCAGTCTTGAAAGGCCCAGCGTTTTAAATCTGAAACCAGGATATTGATAAATGACTCTCATTAGTGCCACTAAGTGCTTATAATATGAACAATGTTTGTTGCTGTGGCAGCGCACGTCTTCTGGCTGTTTATGTGCACTAGAAGCTTCAGTGGAGTCAAAGTAGTGTATGCCAGGTTGTGGAGAAAAGGCCACACACACACACACACACACACACACACACACACACACACACACACACACACACACACACACACACACACACACACACACACACACACACACACACACACACACACACACACACACACACACACACACACACACACACACACACACACACACCTTGAAGGATGCCCATGCACTCATGTAGGAATTACAGGTGCACAAAGAGATGTACACACTCAGACGTGTGCACGAACACACCTCTCAGACCTCTCTCTGCATAAACAAACAGGATGTCTGCGTCCAACAGTGATCTCATTAGGAAACGCCCGGTGAGCAGATTACCAACACAACGGTAACCAGGACCGACAGGTCTGCCTCCACAACGACACCACAGCAGAACCCATAAGCCATGAGATGCCTATCATGCCTATCACCATGCTGAGTCATGATCAACATGTATCTATCATGCTTATCACCATGCTGAGTCACATGATCAACCTGTATCTATCATGCCTATCACCATGCTGAGTCATGATCAACATGTATCTATCATGCCTATCACCATGCTGAGTCATGATCAACCTGTATCTATCATGCCTATCACCATGCTGAGTCATGATCAACATGTATCTATCATGCCTATCACCATGCTGAGTCATGATCAACCTGTATCTATCATGCCTATCACCATGCTGAGTCATGATCAACCTGTATCTATCATGCTTATCACCATGCTGAGTCATGATCAACCTGTATCTATCATGCCTATCACCATGCTGAGTCATATGATCAACCTGTATCTATCATGTCTATCATCATGCTGAGTCATATGATCAACCTGTATCTATCATGCTTATCACCATGCTGAGTCATGATCAACCTGTATCTATCATGCTTATCACCATGCTGAGTCATGATCAACCTGTATCTATCATGTCTATCTCCATGCTGAGTCATGATCAACCTGTATCTATCATGTCTATCACCATGCTGAGTCATGATCAACCTGTATCTATCATGTCTATCTCCATGCTGAGTCATGATCAACCTGTATCTATCATGTCTATCTCCATGCTGAGTCATGATCAACCTGTATCTATCATGCCTATCTCCATGCTGAGTCATGATCAACCTGTATCTATCATGCTTATCAACGTGCTGAGTCATATGATCAACATGTATCTTAAATATGATGCAGATTATGGCGATAGTGAGCCAATATGAGTGTCTTGAAACAATCTTGTAAAGTTTTCTCTCAAAAACTTTGAGCTTAATTATTAAATGTTCCCTTCCTTCCTTCATCCCTTTCTTTCTTTCTTCATTTCTTTCTTCCAGGTCCCATCTGACTTTTCACTTCTCCCTCCCGCTGTGTATTGTTCCTTTGTTATGGGACTTACTGCAACGATAAAACCCAAACTCTCAAAGCTAAATGATCTCCACAGTTATGGCTTCTGCTGTTTCTATTCAGACATCTCTTCCTTATCTTCCAGGCACACCTTTGCCTCGACAAACTTCAATCCCAAACTCAAACTGAGGCGCACTCCCCTATATGACTCTTTGCTCAAATTGCCCACTGGGTGATGAGATGAAATGGACTGATATCGATGTACGTAGCCTACAGAAATCAAACAGAATTGACTATCCTCTTTCTCATCTCCTTTTCCTTTTTGAGTCGTCTCCTTCCGCTTCATCTTCCTCTTCAGTTTCATCTTCCTCTTCCTCTACTACTTTTCCTCGTCACCTTTATAATGATAATAATATTTTTTTTATCAGCTAGCTTTACGCAGATGTTGTCGATATAATCTTTGTTTTATTATTCAGATGGTTATTCCAAAGTTATCTCTCCCCTATGTCTGCTAACTTCATGTCTGTGCTGGACTTTGAGCGCATGTTCTGCTTTGCTGTCTGATCTCTCAGCACGCAGCATTCAAAAGCTCTTCTCATCGGCTCCAGCAAAGACTTCTTCAGGGTGAGATCAGACAGAAAGAGCAGATAACAGACCCTCTCTCTCTCTCTCTCTCTCTCTCTCTCTCTCTCTCTCTCTCTCTCTCACACACACACACACACACACACACACACACACACACACACACACACACACACACACACACACACACACACACACACACACACACACACACACACACACACACACACATGAAGCACACACCGCGCACAGGCAGACCACTGCATACAGCGCCATGCACAAGCAAGCAGTCCCACAGCCAGGTGTGTGTCTCAGCAGGTGACCTCTCCACGACTCAGTGAGGCGGTCGCATGACGATGATGTTTCCTGCAGCGCCCCCCCTGCTTCTCGCTTCTCCATGTCCTCCACGTCACAGCGGGTAGCCCGATCATGCGCTTCATTTGTTATAGTGATTCTCTACACGCGGCCCGCCAGGAGATGGAGAAGGACACCATGTTTAAAATGTTCTCAGATCCGCTCCATCTGGGCCAAGTCTTTCTGGGCTTTCTTTGCCTCTGAGATTTGCTTCCTGCGTGCCGGGGCACAGGGACGAGTCATCCATCTTCTCTGACAGCTTAAACTGTCAGTCATGCAACACGGAAGCTAAAGTTCTTCTGCTCCCCATTACAAGTTGAAAACTTGGATCAGGCGACTCGTGTCTAACTTTTG
>NC_139634.1:11266955-11301955 GCF_964638095.1 Poromitra crassiceps
CGCTGAGCTGCATTACAGAAGCCAGCGAAGCCTCTTTTCATCTGCCTGCTTCCTATGCAGAGAGGACGTTGGCAGGAGAGGAGACGTGCGCTGCTTTTCCCTCACGCTCGCACACCTACACCCACACAGGCCGTACGTCTCTCAGGTTCTGTCAGGATCGGTGTTAGACATGTGGATCTATTCGCGGGTAGTTGATGGCCAAGACACTCTTGGTAACTGAAGTCTCGATGAGTGGGGAAGTTGTGGAACTTGATAGCTGGGTCTGCACGGTTCGAGGTTGGGAACGGTTGCAGGGGTTGACGTGATATTAGTTTATGAACCACTCGAGAGGACCTGCAGAAACGAACCTTTATAGAACCCGAATATGACATCACCTGTGTCATGACATCACCAGCCGAAAGGCATGATTGAGACACTTATGAATCATGACATCATCACCGTCTGCGACGTCATCAGTGATCCATGACATCATAGTAGGAACGACGACATCATAGTAGGAATGATGATATCACAGTAGGAATGATGACATCATCCTAACAGTGACTAACATGACTGTTAGGATGATGTCATCATTCCTACTGCGATATCATCATTCCTACTATGATGTCGTCGTTCCTACTATGATGTCATGGATCACTGATGACATCTGTTACGGCCTCCACACATATAACAGAAATAAGGCTCAAGTGGAAACCACAACATAAGAAGAACGCCACACAAGAATCAAAATATAGGGTTTTTATTGTCCTTTCCCCCAAAGTATCTAATAAAAAAGGCCCAAAACCATAAAACAAAATAACCTGACAGTTTGGCCGAAATAAACAAAAGGGAGAGGGGTCTGGGCTGGCCCATATAGGGCCGTCGAAGCCAGCCCCTCTCCTTAAACTAACAATTGAAAAACGTACAAAGAATAATTTAGATTAACTAAACTAAAACTAAGGACGAAAAACAACTACCATAATTGCCAGGTTAAACTAAAACAATAAAGCCTGGCACCTATTGTGCCAGGACCTAATAACGGAAAGAAAGGGGCAAAAGTATCAAACCAAATGTACAGGTGCTGCTGGGCTGGATTCAGGTGTAGAGTAACTGTGTCCCAGCAGCAAGCCAGCTTATATACCTGCAGGCAGAGCTGCATCAGCAATCAGCTGAGTGTCTGCAGGTGTTCAGCCTTAGGTAAGGAGGAGCAGAGGAGATCAATTAAGGAACAGTACAAACACAGAATGTAAACACATGAATGTGCAACATGATACATACCATGTGTGAAGTTTATTATGCACTGTCCATGGCCACACGCAACAACGTCGCAGACGGTGATGATGTCATGATTCATAAGTGTCGCAATCATGCCTTTCGGCTGGTGATGTCATGACACAGGTGATGTCATATTCGGGTTCTATAAAGGTTTGTTTCTGCAGGTCCTCTCGAGTGGTTCATACTGTCAGGATTGGTGTTAGACATGTGGATCTATTCGCGGGTAGTTGATGGCCAAGACACTCTTGGTAACTGAAGTCTCGATGAGTGGGGAAGTTGTGGAACTTGATAGCTGGGTCTGCACGGTTCGAGGTTGGGAACGGTTGCAGAGGTTGACGTGATATTAGTTTATGACATCACCTGTGTCATGACATCACCAGCCGAAAGGCATGATTGAGACACTTATGAATCATGACATCATCACCGTCTGCGACGTCATCAGTGATCCATGACATCATAGTAGGAACGACGACATCATAGTAGGAATGATGATATCACAGTAGGAATGATGACATCATCCTAACAGGTTCACCCAGCATTCATTTGGATTCTTTTAGCTGGGAATAACCACTTCCTTCCCACCGGTTTTGTAGCCTACTTTAGATTTTCACCACCAACTCAAATCTCACTGTTGGTGCTATTTGTCAGCTTTTGGCACAGTGTGATCAACGGGACACGGGTCTAAAAAACCAAGAGGAAAAGTCGGATTCTGTGAGGTTTTCCCTTGTTGTTTAGACAGTAAAATGACACCAGTGATGCTTTCTGCTGTCCTTGCACAGCTACAGACTGCCACCTGGTGGAAGGTTTGGTTATAGCATGCATCTTGTTGCATTGTCAACACAGCAAGCACGGATTGGCCCAGTGCTTGTGGGTCTAATCCTTTTTTTTTTTAAATAAAATTAATGAATTGTGTGTGTATAGTATATACGTATTAAAGTGTATCTCTACGAGTGTACAGTCAGTTAGGCAGCTATTCTAAACATACAAATTCATTGGGAATATGCATTCCAATTTTAATGTTCAGCCAAGCCCAGACTAGAGATTTTTTCCATGTGCTGAAGCTTTGACATTTCCCTGTTCTCTCTCTCTGAACACACACACACACACACACACACACACACACACACACACACACACACACACACACACACACACACACACACACACACACACACACACACACACACACACACACACACACACACACACACACACACACACACACACACCTACCAATTTGTGTAGGCTATTGCTGTGAACTGAGGTATGATGAACCAGCAACTGGACACAAACCATTCGGATTCAGAAGAGACCCATGGAATGGAGATAATGCATTATTTCCTTTGAATAACTTTATTTATAATAACATTTAAAATGTCATCCAGAGGTACTGAGAGTAAACAAGTCTCGACTCGAGATTACTAGATGGCAGGGGATTGATACAATTTAATCTTACACAAATTGGTTTGATTTTAATAGATTCAAACCTACTTGTTACTAAACATTGAGCGATTTTGCACAGAATAACACTGTTGTCTCCAACTCCAAACAGCGTATTCTAACAGCAGTGGGATCAGAAGCCAGTTGTCTGCAAATCCAGACAGCTCTCTGACCATGAGACACCTGTTCAGCTGTCTGACATATCCTGCATAACAGCCTTTCCTACTACAACACTGTAAAACTATAGGCAGGTTTCACAGGAAATGTGCTGCCAAGAACTGGGCTCTTGTCAGGCCTCGTGTTGTGTGCTAGAGACAATGTGGATTCAGTGCAATTTATTTGGACCATATTTCTCAAAGCTCTACCTCTCCTGTTACGCTGCAACTACAGCTAATGTAGGTCTGCAAGGCTATAAACATTCAATTGAAGAGCTTCATTCTAAAATGACATATAACAAAAATGTCTGTCTGCTCCTGCAACACAATGATGTTCACAAAGATTGAACAAATGATCTAGGAGATCAAATTAGTTATACTGATAATGGGCTCAATCCAAAAATATTTTGGAGATATTGAACAGTGACCTTCAGATGATTTATTTGTAATGTAATGTATAGCATTTTAAAAGGAACTCTTCAATTAAATCATTATTGGATCAGAGGTTAAATTCTGTTTCAAACAGGGTCAACCAATGTGAGACTGATGCACTCGCTGAAAATTCTTTACATTTTTGGTGATATTCATCCAAACAAGGTATCCATGTTTGCACGTTTTTCTTTTGTTTCATTTCTGTATGTCAGAATAAATGCTTAAACTAAATACTAGAAATGTGTTGTTTTACAACTCAGATACCTTGTGTACCATTGAAAAGAATATACAGTATATATCAATCAGCCGATTTCAACCCATGGTTGACATACACGTTTTAATTCAATGACAATTATGCATCATTAAAAATAAACATTAAAGACAAAAATATGTATGTTTTGAAAACATGAGGAAATGTGTGGAAAAACTGCTGAGCATTAGAAAAAACTGTACATGCAAAATGGTCATACTGTGGAAAAAAGTAGACGTCTTCTCTGATAAGATGGATTGAAATCACCTCAGCGACCATCAGACGGTCAGTTATCGCTCTAAAAAAAAAAAATGCAAACGCCTTGCTTCCTGAAGTCAAGTGTTACATACTGTATGATATAGTGTCAATCCCTTTTTGATCTGAGTAAAGCTCTAGTCATTTCAGGTAGCAGGAGACTGACTTTTGTGATCCATGCGGTTGAAATCATACATCGTTATTTATCTCTTCATCCTTCAAACAAACAAACACCCTGCTGGTTTTGGAGAGATGTCGTCAAACTGGTGCCTTCGCGTACAATAAAGTTTTACCACTGTATTAAATTCCAAGATGGCGTCATAAAAGTTCCTAATTTAAACTGAGGTCAGTGAAGTAGTGTCTGGTTCAATTAACCCATCTTAAGCATTAGTGCCCATGTCAAAGTTCAGAGGTTAGCCTGTCCATCAAACCATCCTGTTCCAGCATCGATCCATACATTTTGTGTGTGCATAACATCAGCAGTGTCATGATGGCCCCTCGTGCCAAGAGACACACATCTATCTTCTACACTATAATCTACAATGTCACACTACCAGGGGCTATTGTGTTCTGTATATCATATAAACGCTGTGTATAGGTGCGTTTACTGACCTACTTCGACTGTCTGTTAAAAGCAATATGTTGCTCACTATACAAAAGGCATGAGAGTTGAAGATTAACTTCAATGTCCAAGATGTAAACGAACATAAATGTAGTGACTATTCCGCTAGCTATATCTCATTGAACATAACTATGGCACAATTATCAAAGTAGAAAACATCAGCTTTTTGTTAGCCAGTTGGTAGTAAATCAACATGCCATGGCATGTAGCACTATACTAAAATAACACAAAGAGCAAAATGACAAAAATAACGTTAAAAGTCCACCCTCTCCTGGTGAGTAGGCCCCTGCACTCGTAGGCACCGTGGTAGTAAAGGGGCCATTACAAACACGTGGGACACTCAGTAGGGGGCAGAGGTAGGTGACCTAGAAGAGGGACCACAGGGGGCACTTTGCCGTGGTCGGACCCGTCATCACGTCCCGTCTTGGGACTGCAATTGGCTACATGCACAACTTCTTTACTTCCTGAAATTAGTACAGCTTCTTTATTTCCTGTCCTACACTATTGGATGAACTGATGAATCAGGTGTGCCTGATCATTGTTGCGACTGCAGCACACCTGACATTATAATCAGTTCATCCAATAGTGATGACAGGAAATAAAGAAGCTGTACTAACTTCAGGAAGTAGTGGAGTTGTGCATGTAGCCCATTATAACCTCTAGTCTGCACCTATGAGGAGTGGACATGATTGTAGCCATTATTAGGGCTGGCACAACGCCATATCAAACTCAAAATTAGCATGTAAAGATGCCATACACTGCAAGTCCAGATGATCTCCCCCTACGGGCCTACGGGCCTACGGGATGGCCCGGTTGGGTTTCTTCAGAGGGGGAGGAGGGGGCATTAGCTCAGTCTCTGGGTCCGGGGAGTGTTTCCGTTTTGCACTCCCTGGGTGCTGCGGTAGACTCCAAAAGCATTTCCTTAGTGACAGGATTGCGGATGCTGTCACACACAGCCATGGCCGTCTCGTAGGAGTTGGGGAAACTCTTGTCTACCCGCCGCCTCATGAACACCCAGCTGTTGCTGACGAAGGTGCACTCGATGATCTTGTTGTCGTACTGTTTCAGCTCCTTAGTGACCTTCATCTGTGCAAAGGGCCTGTCATACCGGCCCACGTACAGCCGGCCGACAGTCTGGGGGAGCTGCCCTTCTCCTCCCACCTTGGTGATCTTGAGGCGGAAGTCTACAGAGTTGTGGCTGGGGGGCTTCCACTTGAGGATATCATCGCATCTCCCGGGCTTGTATGGCTGGATGCACGGCTGGAAGATAAGCCCATCGACTTCGTGGCTGACCTGTGACGTGAAGCTGCCTTCCAGCAGCTTGTGTGCTGCGTGAAGGTCAAAGAAGTCTTTGTTTCGGACACTGAAGGGCTCCTGGGTCTTGTCAATCTGTCCAGTCTTCATCTTTTCCGTCCGGGGAGAAATTATCTCCTTTTCTATGCAGAACAACCGGATACTGAACTCACACTGGCCAACAGGCAGTCCATCGAATTTGATGATATCATAGATCAGGTAGCGGGGAACGGGCTGGCCATTCACTTTGTCAATGACCATCTCCCCATCCAGGAGAGTGTTGGATAAGTGGATGCAGGGGTTTTTCCGGAAAGGGAACTCGAGGTTGGCTATGTGGAAGACTGTGTTGTCTCTGCCGATCATGTGCACCTCATTCTTTCCGTTGATCAACATCAAGTACCGCGTGCCGTCGGCCTTCCAGCTGACTTTGTATTCCTTCTGCTTCAGTTTCTTGAGGTTTCTCCAGTCCATGGACACGGGCTGAGCACCAGGGAAAGCAGATTTGTCCCACTCTGCAAACTCCTGACACCGTCTTTGGAGCTCTCCTAGTTTGGGCTGCGTTGTGACCTGTGTGATGCCTCTCATCGTGACGCCTTCCAGGAATACTGACGCCGCGGAGGAGCTGGGCCACGACTCCTGGCCGATCACATTGCCGTCGTCTTCCGCTTCCCCGTCGCCGGCGAAGCACCACTCTGGCAGTGCGGGGGTGGTGGGCGTGTCCTCCACGTTGCCATAGAGACGGAACAGCTCTTTGAGGTACTCTGCCTTGTAGATCCCCGGGGCGCGGGACTGGCCGAACGCAGCCACAGCTGCCTCCACGCTCCAGTGCATCTTCTCCACCAGGTACGCACATATGAGGAAGCCTGTCCGATTGAAGCCGTGTGTGCAGTGAACACCGATCAACTGTGTGGGATTCTTCTCCATGAAGTGGTCACACAGCTTGATGAACATGCTCGTGGTCTCTGTTGAAGGGCATTCTCCATGGCCTTTACACTGAAGCTTGATATACGTTATCCCTTCTTTTTCAATGTCGTTGTGGTCATAATAGCGAGTAGTGTTGGTCAAATCCACCAGCAGGCCCATTTTCACATCGAGACTTTTTAAATAGTTTGTCAGCATGCTGGGATGAAACCGATTCTCCTCTGCAACTTCGTTGTCATATTTCAGACACAACATTGTTTTCATTGGCAGGAACTTACATGCCACGGGTTGTCCTCTTCTGGGGCAATTCTGCCATCGAGGAGGGGGTCCAGTATGTGACATGCTGACTGCACAAGTGTGATTTAAGCTGTGGCGATGGGGGCTTTATATAGTACCAGGAGAAGGGCATTTATGATGTCATAACTGACGTCATTTGGGCAACTCAACACGGAGGCGGATAATGAACCAGGGCGAACAGGCAGTCGCCTGGAGCCTCGTCCACTAGAGGGCCTCGCAGACCAGAGCATTTATTTTTTAGTACCTCCCGAGTCCGTGCTAAAATTGCATCAGAACGACAAATTCATGAATCATGGCTGTCTCGGGCCGCCCCTCCCCCCCCCCCCCCCCTCAGTCCCCACTAGTTGGACTATTCCATGAATTTACTGCCGGATTGGCTGGTGTGACGAGGGAAGGAGGGGCCCCGGCACGTCTACCAACCAATGATCACTTCACTCCTCCCTGTGTAGGAAGTAAACAGGAACTAGTCTGGGCACCTTTCGACCTTTCATCCTGCTTTTTGTCATGGGGCGTAAACCTCAAACATCATTTCACTGAAGAGCTTTTGCACTCTGTGATAGCTTAGCAGCTTCCAGAGAGACAGGAGCCGGGTTAGCAGCTTTCACTCATAAAATACGATTTTCAACCACAGCAACATTTTCTGTGTCAACATAAATCATTATTGCGATATGTAGTAATACAAAAAGCATGCTGTTCACCAAAGATGAGGTTGTACGAATAGCAATTATTCTTTAGTAATAATGATGTTTTTGGCTTTTTGAAATTTTGGCTGTAGGCTACTCACGACCAATAGATGCAACTAAAACTGTAAGTGTAAGCATCAGAATTAGTGGCCTTCAGCATTGGACAATCATTTAAAATGTACTAGTACTACCCTTGTGCAGCACATGAACCAAATTCCTATATAACTAATGTGATAGTCCTGAGAATTGCTCTACAACTTTTAGTGCTTTTCTCTAACTCCATCATTTTTAGATAATTTTATTTCTTTTAGAAACTTAGCTATGCTAATGCAGAGGCAAAGTCTGATTTGGCTAGGCAACAAAGTACACTGTGTGGCTGTGTGGTCTACAATGTTTGTGATAATGGGAGGAATAACAGTGACATCTAGTGTCCATCTTCCACAATATTATTTTTGTTGGCCTTAAACTGGAAGCATCTTTGGTCTACCCTTCTCCACCTTCTTCAGGTGCAGTAATATTTGTAATCATCATTCATCAAAAACCCAATTCTGAAATCTTGATTTCTGGAGAAAGAAAACGGTGTAGTATGCAGACATAACATGACTCACACAGTAAAAAATCATTCTCCTTTTGAATAAAACTCAAATTATGGTGTGTTTGGAGAAAGAAAATCGTCTATTGGCCACACAAACTGGCCTCAAGCTGTGACACAAGACAGTCCCTCCAAACGTCCTGGTATGCGTGCATCTATCGGTCTCAGTCCATCACTGTATATAAATATCGTGATGCCAACAGTAGCACAGTGCTGCAGTGTCTAGCTCTGGGAGAAGTACTCCAGGACGAGGCGTAGGTGTCCACAGTGCTGCGGGGTCTAGCTCTGGGAGAAGTACTCCAGGACGAGGCGTAGGTGCCCCAGGCGGTCTTTGAGCGAGGTGAGGGACAGCACGGTGGTCTGATAAGCAGGGTCCAGCTGCAGCACCGACAGCAGCCACCAGCACCAGGCTGGCCCATTGGACGAGGCCTGGGGGGGGGCACAGATACAGAGGGTTTCAATAGAAAATACATTCATCCTGTTTAACATGAGTATGTGTATATGCATGTGATCCATATTCATAGAATGTTATGGGGTGCTGGTGGCTGCCTGACCTGACGAAAAGCCTGCATCGGCTCGAAACGTTGTCTTTTAAAATGCAAAATTAAACAAAACATTGGGAGCAAATCAGTGTCGCGAGTCTCTTTTAATCTTGATGAATTAACCACTTTGGACTCAGCACCTACAAGAAGAGATGTGCGTGTGTTTTCTCTAATTTTTTTGTGCTGGTGGCTGCGCCAGGAGAATGAACGGAAAACAGATGTCGATATTTTTTAGACTGAAGGCTACCAATAGCTAATATTTTGTGCTGATATTCAATGTCTTGAGAAATTACAAATATGACCAATGTTTACCCCAGAAGTGTAAATGCAATGTGTCCTCTCAATTCACATACAGCAACTGTATGTGGATTGAGCCTAAGGACGCCCGTTTTGGGTGATCAGATTGCAATCAGATTGCAATCTGATCACCCAAAACACATGCTAATGCCAGGTTTAAATGAAATCACGCTAATGTGGTCAAGCACTATCCGATTGCAATCTGATCACAGAAAATGCATGCTAGTGCCAGGTGTAAATGGCCTCAATAACTCTATTGAAACCAGAACTAACTAGAAGGTGCACACAATAAAGTGCAGATCTCCGCCTAAACACACAAAATATGAATGTGGTTACGTTTCCAGTATCCAGCATTTCTTTTCTGTTGGTGCAAAATGTGAAATACATTGAAATACATGAATGTGGAAATGTCGCACCGGACAGAGATAGTTGGACTTGTCAATTCTGGGAAATCCATTACAACTTACAAGCTATACAGCATGTAGCTTGCCAACCATATCTGTGTTTCCAACCGAGCCAGCCCACTGTAAATACTTGCGCCCCTATTGGCTGGAGTGAGGAGTCAGCAGTCATATATCATTGTAATAAGACTCAATAAAATATGTTTTTCAACAATTGTGAATCACCGCAACCAAGAGAGGTTGTTTTAGGCTGATTCGTCCAGTATTATGCGAGATCAGCTGCAGAGAAGACAGACAGACAGACGCATGCACGCAGTCACGCACACAACCGAACACATGATCTCCT
This sequence comes from Poromitra crassiceps, assembly GCF_964638095.1. NCBI lineage: Eukaryota > Metazoa > Chordata > Actinopteri > Beryciformes > Melamphaidae > Poromitra > Poromitra crassiceps. The sequence goes on from NC_139634.1 coordinate 11,276,736, forward strand.
GGCTTCGCCTGGCGGAGATAATGAAATTCTTATCGGTGGGTAAGCAGCCCCTTGAAGCAGGAGGTTGATCCATTATAGTTAATTAACAGTAGAGGACATTCTGGGATACACAAGGCCTTTAAATGATGAATTTGCAAAAAAAAAAAAAAACAGAACAGAACAGAACAGAACAACTAAATGAATAAATAAAGTGAGAAAAGACAGAAAGAAAACATATTTTTAAGTAAAGGCCAATAGCGGCCTGATACATCAGAAATCTCTAACCTGCATGTTTTCCTCCTGGTCAGGCAAGGTGCCATACTGTCTGTTGAGCTGCTCCCGGGTGTGGCTCCCGAGGCGCTGGTACCAGTCCTGGGCCTGCTGGTAAACACTGTCATGGAGGCTCTGCAGAAGCTCCAGCTCAGCGCCGTCAGCCTGGGAGAGACAAGGGAGAGGTGGAAGAAGAGGAGGAGAGGAGGCAGGGCAGGAGAAAGTCAAGAGAGAGAGAGAGAGGTCCCACCATCAGTCCTCTTTTCAGTGTTGCAATGTTGTTTTTTGTCAGTGTCCTGAGCAAGTTGGTGAATCTGCTTGTCACCTACATTTACGGTGTGCGCTATAAGACTGGTTCTCAAAGTTCAGTCCGGGGACTCCCAGCAGGGGTCCTGGGGGGGGGGGGGGGGTTCCACGGGGTCCCCAGCAAAAAGGTGGATCATTTATTTTCACTGTAATTCCATCCATAAGTAAGACAATGACAGAATGAATGTATGACTATTTTGGTCATGGGTTTTATTCATGTTCTGTAATAAAACATCAAAACATCAGATGGGGACCCTGGGACAAAATCATATCAAATGGGGGTCTGTGGTCTAATTTGTGTCAGTTTAGGGGTCCTAGATGTTTATTTTTATTTTTTATTATACTGCTATAAGACATGCATCCCGCAGTACGTTTGATCCTGACCTTGAGGTCCTCCAGGTACTCGATGTCAGCGGTGTGGTAGCCATCTCTCTGACTTCTCTTCAGCACCCTGAATCTGCTGCCCCCCACCGTGTCCGCATAGGACCGCCCGTCAGGCAGCAGCTCCAGAGTCAGGATCTCCAACATACAGCCGTAGTCTGCAAACCTGGAGGACACAACACACATGACAACATAAGGATCATTATGTCAAACTAAGCTTAATGGGTAGAGTAGATGATGCCATGAAACTGGCATTGTGAATTTGAGTCGAGTATACAGTCGAAGTTACATGTCAAAGAAGAAGAAGCAGAACAAGAGGCAGAAGAAGAAGAATCATCAGTATAAAAAGAACGAAAGAAACTGCCACATACTAACTACACAGATTAACACATACGGTCTATATACCCAAAGTACAGTATCTTAATAGAAATAAGTTGCTGTGGATAATGACTAATATTGTTAGAAACACAATGTGGTTGTGTGTGGCGTACCCTTTCCCGTGCTCATAGCTGCACATGCCAAACTTCTTGGTGCCGAGGTCCATGCAGCGGCGCATCATCAGCCGGTAGCGTGGCTCAAAGATGTGCAGCGGGCAGGGGACTCCGGGGTAGCCCACCGTGCAGACGAAGATAGGGATGTCCTTAGTAAGACTACAGAGGAAGAGAAAGAAGAGTGGAAGAGGAGAGAGGGAGTATGGAGACTTAAGAGGCATTCAAACCATATTCTATTAGTTATCTATTGCTTTTGAAGTTGCTATGGTGACATGGAGCCGTGGAGTGTGCTGTGTTGTAATGTATAGAGAGGCAAAGTGACCGCCTACTTCCTGCTTCCGCACTGTACCAGAGATTTTCATCCGCCAATTATTTTCCCATAGACATTTTGTAAAATGCTTATGAAAATAGGGAGAGACCATAGAACATATCACCAGAAGTTTAAAAAACAACATTGAAAAAATGTTTTCTTTAAATCCGCAGTTTTTTTATCTTTTGGTTCCGAGTGAAATGTTATGTGGTCTCTCCAGTTTCTAAATATAGCTGAACCGCTTGGTTTGACCAAGTAAACCTATTTTTATAAGCATTTTACAAAATGTCTATAGGAAAATAAATGGCAGATGAAAATCTCTGGTACAGTGCTGAAGCAGGAAGTGACGTTTCACTTCGGCTCTCTATTGAGCGCTGCCTACTTGGAGAGCTCAGCCATCTCGGTTTCATGGATCTCTTTCCTCTCAGCCAGCTGTGAGGGGAACAGGCGGGTCACGATGTCCTGCAGCAGCACTGTGGGGTTGTACTTCCTGTTTTTGAAGTACTGAAAGGTGGAGAAAAGGAAGCGATCAGATAAAAGGAAGTCAGTTGACAGCACGTGTGTGAAAGTGTGTGCAGGCGATTACCTCCTGGAGAGGCTGTTAGTGTGTGCAGGCGGTTACCTCCTGGAGAGGCTGTTTGCAGAGTGGACAGCGGAAGTTGTGGTCCAGGCTCCTCTCGATGCAGTTCTTACAGAAGGTGTGGCCACATGGGGTAGTGACCGGCTCCAAAAACAACCTTCAGATTATACACAGAAAGGAAAAAGTCTTAATCAATGAGAAAAGCATAGTGGGCGTTCGGGTAGTGTAGCGGTAGATTCCCTGCCTACCAACACGAGGGTCACAGGTTCGCGCCCCCGTGTTGCCTCCGGCTTGGTCAGGGGTCCATACAGGCACGATTGGCTGTGTCTCGGGGTGGGAAGCCGGCTTAGGGGTATGTGTCCTGGTCGCTGCACTAGCGCCTCCTCTGGTCGATCGGAGCGCCTGTTCGGGGCGGAAGGGAACTGGTGGGAATAATGTGATCCTCCCACGTGCTACGTCCTGCCGGTGAAGCTCCCCGCTGTCAGGTGAAAAGAAGCGGCTGGCAACTGCGCATGTGTCTGAGGAAGCATGGTGCTAGTCTACGGCTCTCCCCAGATCGGCAGAGGGTGGAGCAGTGACCGGGGGAATTGGCCAAGTACAATTGGGGAGAAAATGGGGGGGAAATAATAAAAAAATGTAAAAGCATAGTAGTAAGTCTATTACCATGATATACACCAGCTATCTGACCACCACCACCTATCTGACATAATAGCCATAACCTGCCTGCTGGAACACTGTGGTGATACGTTACTGCATCGGCGAAAGTACAGGCAGAAATGCATTATTGATTGATTGAGTACTGTGGGAGGCTGACCTGATGCAGAGGGGGCACTCGAAGTCCGACACGGTGAGAACACTCAGAGTCTTCTCCCGACCCTGCCTGCATTCACCTGGAAGAGAGGAGAGACGCACTGTGAAACAGTCACTGACTACGTTTACATGCACACAATATTCCGGTTTTTGCCCATATTCGGAAAATGACAATATTCCGACTAAATGAATAATCCACTAATATTCCCGTTTACATGCAGCCGTAGCTCGCCCTCCCCGACACGTGAGGGAGGGGGGGAGAGAGAGAGATGCAGGTAGAATCAGCACAGTTTTTCTGTTGAGAATAAACAGAGCAGCGCTGTTCTTACCAGCATCACTTGGTCTATTTCAGGAGCTTGCTGCAGAAAAGTTTGGTGTTGCGCATCCAAGGCTTTCATAAAAAGTAGGCTAGTAGCCTACGTTATTACCTCGCAGGCTCGCAAGCATTTTGGACTTCTGTGGACACCACTCTCTCTTTAAATATCTCTCTGCTCTTTCTCATCTCCTCCTGATCAGAAATGTGGGCTTTTATTTTTGCAAGCCAGAGATGATGGATTATATGATTATATCGCCTCTAGTGCTTTCTAGCACACATCAGCTGACTGCAAACAGGCAACATGCGTCGCAAACTGCAGTAAACCCCCTGATTGAGACGCATCAAAGAATCCTCCTAAAACCCGAATAGTACTGGAATAACCCACATGTCTTAATCGGAAAATGCTAAATTCGGAAAAGGGCCAAATTCAGGAAATGCAACTGGAATAATGCTGTTTACATGACCATTATCAAATTCAGAAATTGTCATTTTCCGAATACCAGTGGAATATTGTGTGCATGTAAATGTAGTCACTGTCACTGGCATGCTTTGCCATGAGTGGATAGGGACAGATTTTTATATTGAAGAAGTGGCAACATCATGCCATTTAAAACCATGTGGTGCGAGTTTTTGGTGATGTTGACGCTCCTGGCGATGATGTTCATGACGATGGCGATAACGATGGTATTCATGAGTGGAGCAGCAGTGATGTACTCGTTTGCTCCAGCTTTAATAATTCAATTAAGGGGTTTTCAAAGCCTCATTATGTACTCTCTGTGTGTGTGTGTGTGTGTGCGTGTGTGTGTGTGCGTGTGCGTGTGTGTTTTTCCGGTGTGTGTGCGTGTGCGTGTGTGTTTTTCCGGTGTATTTGCGTGCATGCGTACCCCTGCCACGCCCATCTTCCTTCCTCATCATCATCTCCTCATCATCCTCAGCAGTAGGGAGGAAGGAAACAGCTTGGCAGAGGCTGAGGCAGCACTCGGTGCTGGAGCCATGCTTCACCCTGGAGTCCTAATAGCAACATGGCTTGGTTAGGATTTTTATATTTACGTTCATTCGCGAGCAATAAACAAAAGGGAGTGTAGCACAGAACTTGAATGGATCAAATCAACCTTCCAGGTCAGTCTAAGCAGGGACAATTTATATGTGTATCGTCGAGGTGAGAGGTTTTACAGCCAGAACCAAAGCAGCTTATCTGTCACATTGGTGCCAAAGTTGACTAGAAGAAGTACAGTCCTTGATAACGCTACATTAGCCTCATCACTAAGGTTAGCTTTCAATCAGTTTTGACAGTTTGCTCACAGACACATACAGTTCTCGAGCAAGTCCTGACAGACTGTTACCATAGCTTTCTCTCGGGCAGCTCCCAGACTCTGGAACGCCCTTTCCCAAGAAATCAGAACCTCAGAGTCCCTCACAGTCTTCCACTCCCGCCTCAAAACCCATCTCTTTTCCACCGCCCTCTCTTAGTCACTCCCCCCATCCTTGCTTGTGTGCTGTCTCTGTCTACTGTCTTGTCTCACCACTATCCCCCCCCACATAGTACTCAGTGTTTAGTGTTATCTCTGTCGTTATATCTTCACTAACGTCACCCCCCCCCAGTGTTTAGTTTTTGTGTAGCCTACTGTAAAGCGTTAGGGTTAGGGTTAGGGTTAGGGTGAGCTATGGAAAAGCGCTATATAAGCCCCATCTATTATTATTATTATTATTATAGCAACCACCAACCCTTAAATGTCCTTAATGACCATTTTATGCTGTGCTTAATAGCATGCGTTCATTCTTCCTATTTATTTTTACCATTATTATTCATTATTATATCCCCCGCCCGGCTGTGATGACTTGCCTTGATTGTACCTGGTGACGTCTCATACGCACAGGCCTATTTATTCTCTTCTGTAACTGCTGTCATTCATTTGCCTGATGAAGACCCAATAGGGTCGAAAGCTTGCCAACCTTGAGCGCAAATAAAAACGGCAGCTGCTAATCAGTGTGCGGACAATTCCTTTGTTTCTTAATAGCATGCGTGTCATGGCAAACAGTGGAAGGACCGTTTTTTTAAATTCAAGTTCTGTGGACCACACACATTCTCCTCATCCGATCTGTGAAGCTCACCTGGTGTGTCTCTCTCCTCCGGTCAGCCTCTCCCTCGCCCCCCAGCGGGTGTGTGAGGCCTTCGGGGTGCGTGGGCCCCTGGGAGCCACTGAGGCTGGTGATGGGGCAAGGGTCGTTCAGGTACTCAGACACCACCTGCAGGACGCAGGGCACCTCCTCTGGCACTGCCACGCCTTCGGCCTCCAGGATCTGCCAACCCAGCCCATGCAAGGATACATTTGGGTCACTTAAAAGCCTAAAGCCATCATGATAACAGTAAATAGTGTCTAATTGCAACAAGGTTATTACTCTAAACAAAAAGTAAGATGCCAATTTTAAAAACCGTCGTAAACTGAAATAAACATAAAAACGAGACAAACAAGATTGTTTACTTATAAAACGAACTAAAATTAATAAATAAATAAACGTGATTTATTTATTTATTTTAATGTGCAGGGTAAAAAAAAAAGAGAATGATCCGGTTTGAGATTATTTCAAGTTTAACGGTTTGGATTCTGATTGCTATTGCGTCTGCTAGTGCAATTCATTTACACGTGCAGCATGAAGCCAAGTGGGCCCAACAATTTTTTTTATAAAAATAGATTGTAAAAAGATTTGTTGAAATAACATTTTAAACTTTATGAAAATGAAAACTAATGAAAAATCCCTAAAAACTATAATAAACCTGGATTGCACCCAGGCTATGCCTTCTGCATTCTACACTAAATCATACATCATGTATTTCCAGCTTCATGGACCTCTGAGTGGTCCGTGAGGTGCAGGAAGTCCGTGCATCTCTAACCTTCTTGATCTGGCTCTTGGCAGGGACAAAGTCGGCCTGGAGTTTGAGGCACCGGTGGAACTGGATCAGCGCTTCTGTCTGCCGGCCCATTTCCAGCAGCACACTCCCTTTACGAAAAAAGCCCTGCTCAAAGATAGATAGCGTAAGTGTGCATGACATCTCTGTAGCATACCGATGCTAAAAACAACAATTCTACAACATGACCTCAGATATAGTAATAAAAAGACAATCTTTGCATGCTTTTCGAGCCGTGTAAGTCCCAGAACCAGAGTGATTTGCTTTTTTCTCCCCCAGAAAGCTGTAGGAAGTGAGGATTTTCCTATTGTTGCTGTCATTGTAAGATGCTTTGTTGAACTGTTGCTGTCTGTTGCGGCGGTGGCAGTTAGCCACCCACTGGCATGGAATGATTCAGTTATGTTATGACATAAGTAGCTGCTTGCATAACTTTGTGAATGACATAACAGCAATAAAAGCGAACATGAGGAAAATACTCTATAAACAGGTCAACTTGGTAGTTTGAGGGAAAATCGGAGAAAAACAAAACAAAAACAAGCATCCTGTTCTATTTCTGCGAGTATGTTGTGCAGAAGTTACAAAATTGCCAAACCGACCAGTGCAGCGAATGTCCTGGAGCTACACTGAGCGAAAGCTGGCTCAAACAGAGATCGATGGGACTGAAATGAACAGAAGAAGCCATTGGAAACTACCACAGATTTGTGCTACTGCAGGAACAGTCATCACAAAAAGCCGGGGAGAACACGTTTGGCCACCACTGGGCAGTGATCTCCTGTCTCTCACCTCGGTCCAGTTGGGGCGAAGGCAACAGAGGTAGTCGAGGTCTGTCAGAGCATCAGAGAAACACATCAGGCCCAGGTGAGCATCTGCTCTGTACACCTTCAAACTCACATCATCTGGGACTGAGGATGCAGAAAAGGGAGAGAGGAAGAAAAATGAGCTCAGATAGGCTAATAAGATATATTTCACAATTTCCACAGTTTGAGACAAAACACCCGGGATGACTTTACAAAAATATGTGCACGTACGTACGTACGTATGTATGTATACTTTAATAAGTGTTCCACCTCAGTGTCTGAGTCCATAATTACTCCTTGTTCAATATCAACAAAAGCAACCTAAGTTTTTGATGTACAGATTTAAGCGTTCGTTTTCAGGTTTCTACCCATTTCAGGATGTGTGTTCATATTCCTGGATTAAACAAAGTATCCATCCAAGATCATAATGAAAATGAAAACTAAGTATAAGTTGAGCTTTAGGTAACTTCACTTGACATGTAAATAGATTACAAAACCCAATCCCAAGATGCCTTGTTGCAAGTGCCCCTGACACAAGCTCTGGTGCTCCTCAGAAAGGAAAACAAGGCTAACGCTTATGAAACAAGTGATAAAATAACATGCCTCGTCGTTCAGTGAGAACACGGAAAAACTAGAACTGGTTACACAAGAGGAGTGGCGGAGCACAGTGTAGAAAGGGAAAAGGCAGTACTGTATTTAGTTGCATTGGCAGAGACGAGAAGTATGTAGGTAGTTCTCACCAGCACACTGATTTCCTTGTAGCACAAACACTCCCACACAGTCCCCAGAGCCCGTTCTGACTAGATAAAGGAACTCATCTAGGACAGTTTTCTCTTTTACTCTCTGTGCCGCTGCAGGAAGAAAATAAGGCCAATTGCACACGGACACAGACGTGCAAAACAGATAAGAAAGGATTGTATAGAAAGATATGACAGCAGTCAGCAGACCAAAAAAAATCAAACTAGTTCAAGGCTATCTAGGACCTAAGGTGGTGCTTTAGGCGTATGGAAATGTTCCACCACACCCCCGACTCTGTCTCTGCCTGCTCGTCTGTCCGTGCTTTTGTGATAGGAGATAGTCTTTCTAAGGATTTGTGCCGTGAAAGGGCAGAGACGTACAGTCCCCTCCGATATCTCTCCTAGCCAGCCGGCCTGATGACAATAGCTTCATTCACTAACCTCCTGCTTCCACTGTCTGTGTGTGACAGAGAAAGCATGAGTGACTGATGCAGACAGAAAGACTGAAAAATTACCACTGTACCAGGGTGATTTAGAGGTGAACTCTTCTATCAAGCCTTTCAGGCGTTGAACCATGTTTCCACACTTTGATCATGGGCTCGTGTGGGTCTCTATGCTTTGTTGGTGCCGCTACAAACTACAAACTCACAGAGGAAAACCCTGAATATCAAGATTCTGCTATGGAATCTGAGGTGACAGAATCAGCTTATAACAGTTTACTGACCCAGTTATAGCACCGACACATTCGACTCAAGTGAATCAGCATCCAGCAGCATCCAGGTCTGGGCCAGCTCATTCACTGACACATTACAGCTAGTTGCACTGTGTTTGGAAAGCAGAGTGCATGGTGGATGGGACGCACCCATCAGTCCCCTGGGCACCAGCCAAGACTGAGCAGTGCGTAAAACTGACTGAGACTAAAGTACAGCCTGTCTCGGTGTTTCACTGCAGTGTGACCTTTCGGTCTGTAGAGAAACGTGGTTTACTCTGCAGTCTGCACCCAAACAGCAGCCACGAGCAGCATCTTTAGTCAGCACTTTAACCTAAGTAGGCGTGTCAGTCAAAAACAACATAGTGCCAGCTTGCGTAATGGCAGCAGCCAGGGCATCGGCTATTCATGTAGGTCTTATTCAACGGGTTGCATAAGTTCGCCCCTCCAATTCGTTTCAGTTGTATGGTTATTTTTGCAGACCTCTTACCTATGTCTAGCCCCTCGTTGGCGATGCGTAAAGCGTCCGTGAACTCGTTGGCTTTGAGCTTGTCCTGGATGTGGCACTTCATCTTGGTCTCGTCGGGGCAGCACGTTTCAACGACGCTGATCAGCAAAACGTTGTTCTTAATGCTTCTCACGTCTCGTTGTTTGAACTTCTCCTTGCACGATGGGCATTTGGAGGGAAGGTAGGCCCCCACGCACCTACGGCAAAACGAGTGGCCGCACGACATGGTCGCCGGTTCACACATCAGAAACAGGCAGATCGGACACTCCAGCAGGTCCATGATCGCAGCAGGGTTGTCACCAAACAATTCCCCCTGGAGGAAGTGTTGCGTCTCTCAGTTAAAATAATACGTCGGCCGCGACGAGAATTTAGTCTTGTGCTTTTACATGCACGACTTAAGTAACGTTTTACATGCACGAGTTGAGTAACATTAACGCACAGACCGACAGGTACACTCTTTGATCATAACACGGGATCGGTATTAGCGTTTGCGCAGTGGGCTGCCAAATAGGCTTTTCCTTTGAGCCGACTTTAACGTTACTTATCACATTGATCCATCGACATTATCCATTGTCAATCATAATGTTTTAGTCTTTGATTTGGGACACATTACGTCTTCCCCTTTCTTGCAGGATGAATAGAAACTCCTGGTCCCAGTCGGTGCGCCGCTGTTGTCGCCTCTCTGCACTCCATCAACGCCACGAACCGAACCAGAATATTAATACAGCCTCACAGGATCCCTTTCGCTTTTAGGCTAAAGTAGCCCGTGTCCGCTTTTATCCCTGTCGCGATGATGGATCCAAACCCACAAAGCGAGGTTACTATGTAACACCATTTACATTACATAAATAAAGACCACGTGACGCAGCAGCAGCAGCCAATGATTGGACGAGATGTCGGCGGACCTCCCTCTTGTGAAACCTACTGATGCCGAGTTTCATAACACATAACGTAATTTCTGAGACCATTTAGTTCTTGTTTTTTTTGCGTTCAAATTCATAAATCCCCATACCGTATGTGTACATTATGTACCTTCACACTATGACACTGATGATACATTCCCCCAAAATCTGTGATGAGGCTGTAGGCTATCATAGGCATAGGGAATCCCAGGTAGAGGGTCATAATAAAAACAACCAGGGGGCGGGGCGCTTGTTATGACCGGTTATGACACAAACCTAGTTACCATCACGCTTGGCTTGTGCATGCATGCACGTCATCTATCGTCAGTCTTTGCTGATGAACCAAGCGTTCTATAACATTTTATACTGTAGGCTAACGGTGACATTGGTGACCATGCACATTTGGACTGCTAAAAGAGAGCTAGCAGTGCCAATTCAGCTCTCCAAAAGGTTAAAACTCTAGATTGAATTTAGGCTAGTTGTCAAACAGTGTATGGTTATAAGGGCCGTACCGCACTGCATAAGTCATTACGAAAGCTACGTCCGGGTCAGTTAGGTCTGGCAGACCTGAGCTTGGCCATCAAGAGATTTCAGATTCACACACGTCTGCCAACTGCCTCAGATTCAAAGTAGTCAGATTTTGTTTGAAGTATTAAATCACTTCAATAATAATTTAAGCAAACAAGCTTCAAGCTGGGAATTGGTGCACATTAGAATCTTCATCTTATATATAGTGCTGAAAGTTCTGACTGAGCCACAAATTGTCTGCATGTTGAATAATCTGCACTGCCTGTGTCACTCATGCACTGTCAACACTGCCTGTGTCACTCATCCACTGTCAACTGAGAATCTAGCCTATAGAAAAAGTGTCATTTAACAGCATAAAAGAGACAAGACTCAGTGGAGCCCGCACTGTGGGAGTCTAGTGGGAGTAGAGCATTCATGTACACAAAGCAAAATTAAACTGCCCAGGGTCACAGGATTAGACCCACGTTATTTTAATATTCTAATTTGCACCTGGAGGTTTGCAGCAGCAGTGTTGTCACAAGGAAATTTGAATCCTTATCAGGAGATATGTGTACCGTAGTTTTCATTGGAATAAAGCATCTTAATTTCCTTTTAACAATCTAACATGTAGAAACAGCCTGCCACAATAGAATGATGAGTTTCATGGACAGGGGGCAATACAACACTGTTGACCCCCCTCCCCCTTCCTGTTGATATTCTTAATATTTTTCTAAAACCCTAAGAAGGAAGGCCTGGGAGAAGGCTACATAATTAACTGCTAACCTTACCTCTCTTGCAGTGCAAGGCTAAGTCATAGTGAAACCTCGCAAGACTTCACCATTTTGCAAACCGTAACATAATGGTGGGTATTTGAACACAAGGAATTCTCTCTGACACTCTTGTGGTTCTCCTATCCATCGATAATAAGAGGAACACCATCCTATCAATGGATTATAAAATAAATTAGTGTAGTAGGACTCTTATGCCAATTGGAAATTCCTTTATTGGATTTATTACCAAAAACCGAAAAAGCTGCCAGCATCTAACCCCAATTAAATTCAAATGTTTCTTTTTTTACATAATATATCTGTAAAATCGTCAGATATTTTGTCTGGAGTTGTTAAATAGTATTTATTTGATAGCCTTTAAATAAACATGATCCAGGTGGGGTTTCTGGCTCAACAAAACAGAGAAAAACAATCATAATCAGGCTAACTACAATATACACACAATAAAAATAAAAGAAAGAAAGAAAAAATAAACTCTCACAGCTTAGGTGCGATTGAAAAAACACTACTCAATAGAAAACTTAAGCAATTTCATCGATAATACTGCACATGGCCGCATCCTTGTCCCATATGTTGTCTCTCTTTAAGGACGGCATGATCTTGTCCTGCTGAGCTGCTGCCATGCAGCTGTCCCCTGCCTCCTCCAGATCCATAGGTTCTGTTTTCAGTCTAGGGAGCATCCCAGTGGAGGTTCCAACATTACTCCCTGCAGACCCAATCCTTGGCCCATCCCCAGCTCCATTGGAGCCCTCCATTTGCGGTAAATCATCAGGCAGAGAATCAAGGCAACCCCGGATCATCTCCACCACCCTCTGCAGATGTTTCTCAAACCTGTCTGCCGTCTCCAGCCTCTGTCTCTTCTGCACCTCCATCATGACCCTCAGGGTCTCCCGAGCTTGGTGTGGCCTGTACTCGTTGATCAGGTGGTGCATGTGAACAAACAGTAGCTTTAGGTCCTCCAGCTTCTCCTCACGCTTTAGACTGCCAGGGCTCTTGATCAGGATGTCCAGCAGGTCCAGGAAGTTGACCAGAATGGACATGTTGAGCTTCTTCAGCTCCCGTTTGTGGTCAAACTGCATAGGGTGGAGCCTCTCGATGCCCTGGCTCTCCAGAGGCCGGATGATGAGGTCATCACACTGGAACTGGTTACCAAACATCATGTAGCTGTCCCTGATGGGTGGAGGTGGCTTAGGGGCCAGACCCTTACGGATGTTGTCATCTGTGTACTCTTTGATGTATTGCATCGGCGGAGGCGGCAGGGCACTCACCTGCTGTGGTTCACCCATGATGGTGACCTGAAAGAGTAGCATAACAATGCATGTTACATTCTTTAAATTAACTGGTTAGCTTGTTATAGTTAAGTGATTTCCTCTAGGATTTTTTTCAGCAGCTGGGGGGTGGACATTGTACGTTGTACCTGGGTTCTCACGTCTCATCTTATTTACTGTCAGCTATTGTATTAGCAAACACTGCATCAGGAAGTAAGCTGGGGGCAATTTATTTATATTGTCGAGTTCAAACCATATATATTTAATACATTCAACCAATAATACCAGCTATATGTACCCATAAAGCCAAATGATCTCTCCCAACTCAGAAATTTAGAAGCATGTCTGTTAGATATAAAAAACTGGATGGGTTCAAAATAATTGTTTGTTATTAAATGCTTCTAAAACAGTTATTAGTTATTAGATCTACTAAACATGAGAAATTGTTTCAGCATCTGTGTGTAAATATTGATGGCTGTATTGTCCCTGAAAATCCTACTGTTAAAAATCTCAGAGTGATTTTTGATTCTAAGTTATCGTTCCAGTCTCATATAGCAGCTATTACCAAGACATCATTTTTTCATCTTCGTAATGTTGCCAAAATCCGCTCTATTTTATCTCTGCGCAACGCCGAAACTGTAATTCATGCATTAGTTTCCTCTAGACTTGATTACTGTAATGTCCTTCTCTCTGGCCTCCCTAGTTGTGCTACGAGAAGTCTTCAGCTGGTACAAAATACTGCAGCTAGAATATTGACTAAGACTAGAAAATGTAATCATATCACTCCCATTCTGGCCTCGCTTCACTAGTTACCAGTATATGCTAGAGCTGATTTTAAGGTTCTTCTTTTAACATATAAGGCCTTGCATGGCTTTGCACCACCGTATCTATTAGAACTCCTTACACCTTATGTACCGGCACGCCCCCTTCGCTCTCTCCATGCTGGTCTTCAAGCCATTCCCGGGTTAAGGAAACGGTTGGTTCGAGAGCTTTTGCTTACCGCGCCCCCTATCTGTGGAACAAACTTCCACTATATGTTAGGGAATCTAGTTCAGTTGACATTTTTTATGTTTTTAAATTCAAGACTGAAAACACACCTTTTTTCTCTGCACTACGGTTGGGTTTGTCACATTTTAAAACACCCCTTTTATTTGGGATGTTTTTTAATGTGGCTGTTTTACTGTTTTTATTCATTTATTTATTTTATTTGTATTCAAACACCCCTTTTAACTTGTTTTTTTTATGTGGCAGTGGCCCTCACTTGTGTTTGTTTTGTTTGTAAACATCCTTTTAAGATTAATTTCTTAGAGCATTGTTTGTTATACTTTGTCCTGTGCTCTTTTTTAAGTGTAAAGTGCACTGGGACCATGCTTCATGGTGATTTTGCACTTTAAATAAAAATTGATTGATTGAATAATAACGAGAGGCTCCCCGAATCCCCTGGCCCATACCATGATATGGACAGTGAAAAGTTGACATTTTGTCAGATTTTAGGGTACGTTATCTCCCATAGAAACAGCACATTTGCGAGCCTGAGCCTACAATATCCGCAGAGAAAATCGCAGTCTAGAGAAACTCGAGTTTCCAAAACGAATGCATGCTAGTGAGCGAATGCTAGTGAGTTAGCGGCTGCTAGCGTTACTTACTATTTGGTTAGCAGATAGCTGGCGCTAGCTAGCAGCTAACAACCATTCTCCTTGACGCTGTTGCTTTAACGCAGTTTGCTTGTCGGAGTCTTCAAAGAAACACAATGTTCAGGTGAATTGATTTGGTCACCAAATTAATCTAAACTAATGCCAGAGCCAGAGCTTAAATGTTAGCGTATGTACCGTTAGCTAGCTAACGCTAGTTAGCTCGCGACTCGCGAGATTGCCTCTTGTGTGAAGTCGGTATTAGCTAACGCTTGCAGCTAACAAGCCATTATGCTAACGTTACGGCGATTAGAATGAAACATTACACTTTCACACACCTCTCAAATGACTCCTCAGTTGTTGAATGTATTCTTTAGATAACGTTATGAAATATTACAACAGTTAATGTGTCGGACATCCAGCTGCTGTCAATCCATGGCCAAAGATGGCATTGGCTTCTTCTTCTTTCTTAAGATTTACTGGCGGGTGGCAAACAACGAAATGGTGCATTACCGCCACCAACTGGTATGGAGTGTGGATGACACTCAAAATGTTACACCAGCAAAGTGAGTGACGTCATAAACTTTGCAAACACATTCGTTTGCCTTGAGATTAAATCAAATGGGGTTTTGTTATTTTATAATTTTTAGTTAAAAGTAACATTGTAAAAGTAATGGTGAAGTTTAGCCCCCCCCCCATTTCATGTAACCATAAGGAAACAAATATGTAGGCAATATTGTTTTAGATGCTTAAATTGATTTTCGATGTGTTGCAACATAGTGTGTGTGTGTGTGTGTGTGTGTGTGTGTGTGTGTGTGTGTGTGTGTGTGTGTGTGTGTGTGTGTATGCCCCCGTGCGCCTGCGCGTGTGGGTGCTTGCACACATTGCTTGTCTGCACTAAGGATGTGGTTTTAACAACTTTATGCCGGAAACTGACTCCTGGGTGCTCAATCTCTCCCCGTGTGTTTCAGTGCTACACATAGCAGATACTGTGGCTGTTTACCATGTTCCCCAGGGTTATCATGAAGGGAACAATGATCAAGAAATCTCAACAGAAGAGGAGAACATCACCATGCAACTATAAGGAGAGGTTTTTTGTGTTGGATACCCAAGATTTGAAGTATTCTGAACGTCGTCCGGGGGTAATTATGCATTCATTCAAGGCAGTGACTTCAGCTATAATACAACTAATTGTAAGCTTTGGCCTTGCAATGTGGCCTTTTGGTAAACTAATAGAATGCACCATTATACAGATAACACAGAGCAAACATAATGTAAAAGAAAATGTCCTTTCAGAAAAAGCCCTCGCTGAAAGGCTGCATTGAGCTGTCCAGAATTAAATGTGTGGAGATTGTGTGTAGTGATGTCCCCATACCATGCATCAATAAATACGCTTTCCAGGTGAACTTCACAATTTCTACAAGAAAAAATACACACGTCAAAAATAAGGATGAATCAATTATTGTCGCTTCAACGTTACAAATACCGTATACAAATTTTACCAAGAGAACAAAATATCACTTTTTCCCCTCAATAAAATATCTCCACAGGTTTTTCACGACACCTATTACCTCTACATTTTTGCCCCAGACAATGATTGTCGTCAGAGGTGGGTCCGAGCTCTCAAAGAGGGTAAGCAGTTTTGCAAATTAATTTTCATTTTGCAGGCAGCAACAAATAGCGATGAACCATGGTGGTATATCTCAAGCAAATTCAAACATTTGATGTTTCAAATGTGTGTTTGCCTCAAACTATAATTATTGTGTTCCCTACATAGAGACAAAGTCTAACAATTTGGTTTTAAAATACCACCCAAACTTCTGGATGGATGGACGTTGGAAATGTTGCCACCAGTCAGAGAAAATGGCGACAGGTTGTCATGAATATGACCCCATGGGCTATGGTTTGTATTCTCTCCTCTCTGCCGATTTTTCATTCAAAGCTGAACCCCCAAATATATTTATTGATTTATTAGATTTAGCTCCAAAGAAAAAAGTCAATTCCTGTATGCACTTATCACCTCTGCATTGATTTATTTAAAAAAAAAGGTCAACGTTAGGTCACGAGGATCTTTCTCAAGACATCTTGTCTTGACATCATCTTGTCTCAAGACACAATGTCCTTGTGACCAAAACGTTGGACATTGTTTTGAATCAATCAATGTAGAGATGATAAGTGTGTGCACTGTGCAGGAATGGACTCTTCTTTGGAATTGGATCTTCGGGGGGAATTGATTCCCTGCAGCACAAAAGAGACAAAACAATTGGTGTACGTGTTGCCGTCTACTCATTTGTTAGTTAGCTCCAGTTTAAAAAAATCTCATAAATAATGTGAGAGGCTTTTTGCAAAGCTTTCTTGTGAAAATTTGGTTTGTATGGCACATTTTGCACCTATTTATTATTTTTTAATTTAGTGTGATATTTTAATATGATCTGAAATCCAGTGTGAAAGTAAAGTCACTGTTTTGCAGATATGTATGTCTGTCAGGAGAGTTCTAAAATTCCATAATTTTGATTGCTCCACAGCTTCTAAAAAGGCTCTCCCTGAAATACCGGACCCACAGGTACACATAACACATATGTGCTATTACAGTATTATATTATTCTTGTGCCAGACGACACTGTCCAAAAGTATCTCGAAGTAAAGAAGGTCAAATGATTGTTCACCTGTTAAAACTTTTGAGTTATATAGTTTCCAACCATGCGTGAAATTTTGTGAAAATACACTATTGAGAGATTTATTTTTTATTTTTTTATCAGTACTTTGCCATCAATGTTCTCTCAATGTAATAATATTGCTATATAATAAAAGGGTATGTGCCACTGGTATATGGGGTATTTCTAATCAAATTCCCTGAATTCAAGGTTTGTCTTTATCTCTGTCTGGCAGAGGACACTGCATGATCCAGGACAGAGGGTGGTAGTAGCTCTCAAAGACTACACCCCCCTCGGAGACAACGACCTGCCTCTTAGGAAAGACCAGGAATACATCCTGACTGACACGTCTCACTCTGACTGGTGGCTCATACTGGATAACGAGGGGTAACTACAGAGCATCAAGACATCCACCCCATCCCTAGTTACTGTTTACACTGCAAAAAAGATCAATTTATTTTCTAATACTGATCATAAGTCAATGTAATATCTTAATTCATGTAAAACATGTCAATTTTTCCTCCCGTCTCTCTTAAGGAACAAAGGGTTTGTTCCCAGTACTTATGTATTTGAAAAATCTGGCGCCGACTTTGATCGATTCGAGTGAGTCTGATTTCAGTGCTCTTCTACCTTTTGAATGATTCACTTATGAATAAGTCTAAATCCATTCGCTCATATCCTCTAACTGAACTGAGTTTTGTGTCCTCTCACAGATGGTACAACAGAGACATCACCAGAGGACAAGCAGAGGAACTGTTAATGAGAGAGGTAAAAAAGAGTCTTTCAAGTCTTTCAGCCTGCTGCAGCGCTGCAGCGATTATTGTGTCTTTGTTTATCCCCTCAGCCCTATTTTGACAGCAAAACAAATACTTTGCTTCATGAATAATGCTGAAGATAAGCTAATTAGCAAACTAGTGCAGAGTAGCTGTTTGATCCAGTGCACTAGTTTGACATGACTGTGCTACCTGTCATTGTTGCATTTGCAGAATGATTCCAAACACATATACAAAACGAAAATGAAAGACTTATGATGTCTGACCACAAAGTTTTCTACAATTCAGGATTTCCTGCATACAGTAAATGTACCCTGCTTGGGTTTGCAAGCACAAGTTCAACTTGTGTGATTTTTATTTTATTTTATTTAACCTTTATTTAACCAGGTAGGTCAATTGAGAACCAGTTCTCATTTACAATGAGGACCTGGCCAAGAGGCAGCATAAAAGGCAAATAGAAAACAAAATGGACATAAAGAAAAACATAGAAACAAATAATACAATTATACACGTCATACCAATCCTAAAAGAGTAATATTTACAATATTTACGGTGACATATTAAAAAGTAAATGGCTAAAAACAATAAGGACATATATGAAGAAGCAGATGGCTAAAACCAAGTGCAATGATCTTGTACTTAGTGAGTTTTTGAAAGAGGAGAGCGGAATGAGTGAGTTCAGTTTTAAGGTCCGTTGCAGATGATTCAGTCATCTGCAGCAGAAAACTGAAAAGAGGAACGACCAAAGGAGGTACGGGCTTTGGGTATGAGGAGATTGATGGAGCTACTGGAACACAGACTGCGATTTGTGTTGTGGATATTAAGAAGTGACTGTAGATATGACGGAGTTTTACCTATGAGAGTTTTGTAAATTAATAAAAACCAGTGAGTTTGTCTGCGAGAATGGAGTGAATGCCAGAATGATAAGGATGATCCATCATAACTGACTACCATCTCTTTGCTGGTTTTAAAATGGTGCCCATGCAGACCAGTTTGCAGCTGAAACAAGACAAACGATCAGCAAACGTCTCTAAAACCTCTGTTACAACTGTGTTTGTGTGATGATTTAATGACGTTTCAATGATGTCTTTTTAGGCGAAAGAGGGTGGATTCATTATGCGTAACTCAAGAGAACCAGGAGTGTACACAGTATCTGTCTTCACCAAGGCACCAGGGTAATCTCATTTCCATCATATCTCTCACTTCTCACTCTCACTTCTCACTCTCACTCTCACACAGGCGCGGACTGCATAATCGGGCACGTCGGGCAAATGCCCGGTGGCCTGGCCTGGCCTGGCCTGGCCTGATTTTTTTTTTTTTTTTTTTTTTTTGGTGCCCGCAGTCAGGCCACTCACTGAACAGCAGGCCAGGCGCCGCCTACTGGTTTACTAGTGGTTTTATTACTTTATTCAGGGTTAAAGTGGGTGCATCTCATTGTAAAATTGGACTCGGCCCAAATTGGGCTTCAAACGGCCCAAATTGGGCTTCAAACGGCCCCAATTGGGCTTCAAACGGCCCAAATCTGGCTTCAAATGGCCCAAATTGGGCTTCAAACGGCCCAAATTTTTTGCCGGCGCCCTTCGGACGGCGGCACGCGCGCCGGCCCGTATTGGCCTGGCCTGCTTGGTATCTAATGCCCGGCCTGAATTTTGATCTCAGTCCGCCCCTGCTCTCACATGATATCATAGCGGGTGGAACTATTCTGTTGAATTTGTTGACTGTTTGAGTGAGGGTTAGGTCATTTTGATGATATCGAGTGGATGAGTGGATGTTTGACTATACGGTTAAATGTCAGAACAAATGACGAGTGCGTCTCGACCTGTTAGGCCTAGTGGCTTATCAAAATTACATTGAATTGAAATCATTTGGATTTTCCTCATCTTATACTGCGGATCAGTTGTCTGGTTCCTTTCAGTTCAATCTTCTTCTTTTTTTAATAATCTGCTGACTTTGAATACTTCTGTGGTTCTTCTCTTACACACCTTTAGGTCGAATGGAGAGAAGAATCCAAGAGTGAAGCACTATCTGATCAGGGAGACAGAAACAGGCAAAGCTGCATTTTACTTGGCAGAGAAGTACCCGTTCAACACCATTCCTGAGCTCATCGAGTACCACCAACACAATGCTGCAGGTAAAAACTGTCAGATGTTTACCTTGATTTTAGTTACAGTTCTTTCAAACATCACGGCGTGTGAGTTCTCATCGCTTACAGGCACATTTATTATTATTATTATGAATTGAAGGGCAAAACTTTTCAGAATTTACCACTCGCTTTTTAAAATATAAATATTAAAGATATTTTTGGTGTTATATGAACTCTGCAGGTCTGATCACCCGTCTGAGACACCCGGTCTCCCAGGACAGAGGCTGCTCACAGGACCCTGCTAAACTCTGCAAAGGTTAGAAGTGAATCTGCTCAGCTAAAAGAGCTGTTTGAATCGCTGATGGCGTTGGGCATGTTGTTGACCTGATCTGAATGTAATTAGATATAGCAATCATCTTGCAGAGTTCTAAATGTAGAGAGAGGATTATGTGACTTCTTATCAAATAGCCAAGGAGCCTTCCGTTTATATTCATATTGTATTTATGATTATGGTAAGGAAAGGTTTGGCGTCTTTGAGAAAAGGAAGAAACTAGAGGGTGAGGTAGTTAAATCTAGGCGCCAACAAGAGATAGATAGACTTATCCAGGAGAGAAGACAGCTTAAGAGGCAGTGGAGGAAAGCTACAGAGGTTGAGAAGGAAGGCATTGATTGCTTGCAGTCAGATGTGAGGGATCGGTTGGCAGTTTTAAGAAGAGCAGAGAGCATTAGGAAAAATAGGAAAAAGAAAGAGCGAGCTAGAATAGCATTCTATAAGGATCCATTTAGATTTGTGAAGTCATTGTTTAGTAAGGAAAAGAATGGTAGCCTTATGGTACCTAAGCAGAAGCTTGAGGAATATTTGGAGGAGGTTCACAAAGATAGGGAAAGGTTTAGAGAGATGACAGTCCCAGCTGATATTCCACCTATTGGTGAAATAGAGAGCCAGTGTGATGATAGCCCACCAAGGTGGAAAGAAGTTCAAGAAGTAGTGAGACGTACAAGGGCCTCTTCAGCCCCGTTTCCTAATGGAGTCCCCTACCGGCTGTATAAGAGTGCTCCAGATGTGTTGCAGTTTCTATGGAAGCTGATGAAGGTAGTCTGGAAGAAGCAGGTTATTCCTAAGGCATGGCGTAGAGCAGGGGGAATCTTCATTCCTAAAGAAAGGGACTCGTTAGAGATAAGTCAGTTTAGACCTATCAGTCTACTTAATGTTGAAGGGAAGGTTTTCTTTAGTGTTGTGGCACAGAGGCTGTCTAGTTATCTAGAAAAGAATAGGCTAATAGATACTTCGGTGCAAAAGGCTGGAATTCCCGGCTTCTCCGGGTGCTTAGAGCACACCAGCATGATCTGGCACCAAATCCAGTCAGCTAGGCGTGAGAAGAGAGACCTGCATGTAGTATTCTTGGACCTGGCTAATGCTTTCGGGTCAGTGCCGCATAGTCTGTTATGGGAGGCCTTTGATTTCTTTAGAGTGCCAGGTAGTATAAAGAGCTTAGTTAAAGCCTACTTCTTAGATATTCAACTCTGCTTTACCACAGCAGAGTACACTACAGCTTGGCAGCAGCTGGAGATAGGCATTATGGCAGGGTGTACAATTTCCCCATTAGCTTTTACCATGGCAATGGAGATCATTATTAGGGCTTCAAAATGGGTAGTGGGTGGAGAAAGGCTGCAGGGAGGGCTGCGGCTCCCTCCAATTAGGGCATACATGGATGACATGACGACTATGACGTCAACCGCTCCATGTACTAGCAGATTGTTGGATAAGTTAAATAGTAATCTGCAGTGGGCTAGAATGAAAGTTAAGCCAAGTAAGTCCAGGAGTATTTAAATCCTTAAAGGGAGGGTAGTAGGTAAGAAGTTTGTTATAAATGATGAGGTGGTGCCTACAGTGTTAGAGAAACCAGTCAAGAGTTTGGGAAGATGGTATGATGCAAGTCTCAGTGATAAGGGACAGTTTGAGGAGGTGAGGCAGGAAATGATTCAAGGTATTTCAAGTATAGACAAGTCAGGGCTCCCAGGAAAGTTAAAGTTGTGGTGTGTGCAGTTTGGATTGTTGCCTCGGTTGATGTGGCCACTGACAGTGTATGAGGTTCCCCTTTCAAAGGTAGAAAAGCTAGAAAGGATGATTAACTCATTCATTAGAAAATGGCTCGGAGTCCCACGCTGCCTAAGCAGTGTAGCCTTATATGGGAAAGGCATATTGGAATTGCCATTATCTAGCCTGACAGAGGAGTTCAAGTGTGCTAAGGTTAGACTGGAAATGACTCTGACTCAGTCAAAGGATCCAGTGGTTAGGAGTGTAGCGCCCACAGTTAAAACAGGGAGGAAGTGGAACCCAAAGGAGGCAGTACAGCAAGCACAGTCAGCTCTTAGACACAGGGATATCATAGGTCAGGTGCAGCATGGGCGTGGAGGCTTAGGGTTGTGCATAGGGAAACCTGTGTGGAACAAGGCATCAGTAATAGAAAAGAGGAAGATGGTAGTTGAAGAAGTACATAGGCAAGAGGAGGCAGTAAGATGTACTAAGGCAGTGTCGCAGGCAAAGCAAGGACAGTGGGTGAACTGGGAGAGTGTAGAGAAGAGAAAGTTGAAGTGGAGAGAGTTGTGGAGCATGGAGGCCAGCAGAATTAGATTTATTCTAGGGGCTACTTATGATGTGCTGCCATCTCCCCAGAACTTAAATCAGTGGTTGGGCGAGGATGGTGCCTGCCCGTTGT
This sequence comes from Poromitra crassiceps, assembly GCF_964638095.1. Classification (NCBI taxonomy): domain Eukaryota; kingdom Metazoa; phylum Chordata; class Actinopteri; order Beryciformes; family Melamphaidae; genus Poromitra; species Poromitra crassiceps. Next base: position 11,299,164 of record NC_139634.1, read on the forward strand.
GTTCTAGTGTATGTACATTGAGGCATATACTGTCAGGGTGTAAGGTCAGTCTCTCCCAGGGGCGATACACCTGGCGTCACAACCAGGTGTTGAAATGTTTGGCAGCTGCAGTTGAGGAAAAGCGGCTAGAAGTAAATTCTCTAGTTGCTAGCAAAGAGAATAGACAGATCAAATTTGTACGTGAGGGAGAAAAGATTAGACCAATTAAGGTCAGGCACAAGTTAGGGCAGCTAAGTGTAGGTGGAGCCTGGGAAATGAGGGTTGACTTGAATGAACAGCTAGTCATCCCAGCATATATAGTTAGCACCCGGCTACGTCCGGACTTGTTACTGTGGTCTGAGGTAGAGAAGAGAGTTTATTTTATCGAACTCACAGTCCCGTGGGAAGATCGAGTTGAGGAGGCTTATGAGCGCAAGAAAGCTAGGTATGCTGAAATGGCAGCAGAGGCAGAGCAGCGAGGTTGGAGGGCTCGAGTGCAGCCTGTAGAGGTGGGCTGCCGTGGTTTTGTGGCAAAGTCCGTTATTGCCTTACTAACTGAGTTGGGCATTCGGGGACGGAGCCTGAAACTTGCGGTTAGCAACATGTCTCAGGCAGCAGAACGAGCAAGTGAATGGCTGTGGATAAGGAGGAAACATGCTAGCTGGGGAGCTCGCTAAGGTCAGATTGATTGTTTGTTGTTGGTCATGATTAACGGTCCGCATCAACAGGGCTGAATCATTGACAGTGGTGGTGTAGTTAGGGATTGTTTGTTGTTGGTCATGATTAACGGTCCGCATCAACAGGGCTGAATCATTGACGGTGGTGGTGTAGTTAGGGATTGTTTGTTGGTCATGATTAACGGTCCGCATCAACAGGGCTGAATCATTGACAGTGGTGGTGTAGTTAGGGATTGTTTGTTGGTGGTCATGATTAACGGTCCGCATCAACAGGGCTGAATCATTGACAGTGGTGGTGTAGTCAGGAATGTCATACCGAATCGACCTGGATAGCTAGGCTTAGATAGTGAGGTAATATGCAGTTGTGCGGTGGTAGCATGGAGGGGGGTGTTTCCAGGACGCTGGATTACACCGTTAAGCCTTCTTGAGGTGTCGTGGGCCTAACTTAACGAAACGTCGGTGAAGGAAGGTGCCCACTTGAAAACCCCAATGACATGCTTCATACTGCTGTTGGCTAGGGTAGGTAACTGGTGATTTGTGTCTTGTTTATTAGTTTGTTAGCCTGTTAGCTTGTTTTATTCTGGATTGGGCTTCTAAATGTGTTTTTCCTCGGATTTTGGCACAAGGGATAGTAACATCTTGTCCTGTGTATTAATTAACACATCCGGAAATCAAGAACATTGGAGGAGGTGATATAAGCCCGGTGATGTTGATGTAACCACAACACATGCACTAAAGTTCTGCCTGGGAAGCACCGGTGAACAAGAGCTGTATAAGAACTAGTGAGACTGGAGCGTTGCCAGGGAGGGGAAGCTGTATGCAGTTTCACATTTCAACAAACTATTTTTGGTGTTTTTACTATTGCTTTTTGTGTCCTTGCTGTCCTTTTTCCTTAGTTGTCTTTTATCAGTTTTATACAAAGACACTTATGTGTTACATACAGGTATCCTGGCATATCTATAATTATTACTTTGATGTATTTCTGCTTGCTATAGACGGTTGTAACTTGGCAACATAAACATTCGAAATTGCCCCTAGCTTACTTCCTGTTGCTTTGTTTGCCAATACAATAGCTGACAGCCTGACAGGAAATAAGTTTCAAACTGTTCCCTAGCAGCACAATACTACGAAAACGTCTTAAGAGACTCTGCAGGTATGATGGGGTCAGAACGTGCGCGCGTGTGTGTGTGTGTGTGTGTGTGTGTGTGTGTGTGTGTGTGTGTGTGTGTGTGTGTCTAAACAATAGTAAACCAGTGACGTTTACTATGTGTTTACTATGTGTGTGCTTCTGGTGTACAGGGACAGCCAATTTAAGTAGTACAGGTCGCAGTGATGAGTTTTGTAGGGGGCTTTGGTGGAAAATGTAATAGCAGAGTGGTAGGCCTACAACACTAGCCTGGGTAAACCCATCCCCCACGTGACCTGCTCTCAGACCTGCTCTCAGTCTGTAGGATTATACAATAGGTTAGGTAGTCTGTATTTTGAATAGGATTATACAATAGGTTAGGTAGTCTGTAGTTTGAATAGGATTATACAATAGGTGAGGTAGTCTGTAGTTTGAATAGGATTATACAATAGGTGATGTAGTCTGTAATTTGAATAGGATTATACAATAGGTTAGGTAGTCTGTAGTTTGAATAGGATTATACAATAGGTTAGGTAGTCTGTAGTTTGAATAGGATTATAAAACGGCTCTCTCAAATCAAGCAATCTGATTGGTTCACAGCCATTGTATAATTCCAGTAACCGAGTTCAATAACCCATGGCCATGGGTTATTGGTTGCCATGGCAACTCTCTTACTAAAAGGCAGCTCTGCGCTCGAGCTCCGTGTTGGGCTTTCCAGAAAGCTCTCAGCTTCTCAGCAAGCGCCAGGATTGGCCAATGTCAACTTCAGTCTCCAGAACGATCCAATCAAATCACCCGCACGTCTATCTTCTTGCTAGAGGTCCCGCCTTACAGTAGTGTCAAAACAAAAAGCTACTCGCTTGCAGCCAGACGCATGATGGCGCAACTCTCTTAGGCTTTGGTTACCTCAAAAACAAAATGGCGGAGACAGCTTTCAGATCCTTGTGAATCGATCTTCGCTTATAACTTTACTAATACTTCGCAGAAAATGATGTTTTGTACAAGAATAG
>NC_139634.1:11306955-11406955 GCF_964638095.1 Poromitra crassiceps
CCGCCCCTAACGCCGGGCCTGCCCTCCTCATGTTCATTCAGGGATACTATGATGACAGTGGTTTGGGGCCCCCACTCTGATGTTGCATAGGACCCCAAAAGGCCCAGAAGCGGCCCTGCAATCCCTCTCTCTCACCCCGTATGAGAGGCTGACAGGCCAGGGATGCAAATCATTTCTCAGCACATATACGCGGTGGTAAAACGTTTTTGAAGGATGTCCTGATCGAGGTGTATGTTGTAGGCTTGTTGTAGGCTACATGCTTTGCAGTATAGTGTTATGCTGGAATTATGCTTGAAGTTTGGGCTGTCGCACGGAAATGAGAGACACTGAATCTTGACGAGGAAACGTGTGGAGCGTTTATACACTGTGTGTGGGTTTCTGCTCGCGGAAGTGAGCTGGAGTCTTGAAAACTCCACTTTGTCCGCCCAGCCGCGTCCACGTAGTTACACAATTCGGGGTGTGCACAGCCAGGCGAAAACCGTCTGCACAGCAGCCTTGTGGAGGGGCGCGTCTGCTGATTTAACTCACTTTTCCGTGTGGACACTCGCCGATGCGGGAAGCATATGAGACCTAAGCGCTTGTTGTAGGCTACATGCTTTGCAGTATAGCATTCGTTTTCCGTCCCGTTCAAAGACGCACGGGTATTTCACCTCAATGACAATTTCCTCGTCCTTTGTTTCTGTGCGGGGCTGCGGGCGGACGAGGTTCTTCTTGCGTCTTGCAGCCGCTGTGATTGTGTGCGAGCAGCCCCACCTGTCCCAGTCAGTACTCGTTAAACATACCGCACGTGCAGCATGCATCACGTAGGTTCCGACTGGTAATTAGTAACATCGTTTTGATTGTAACAGCAATAAAATGTCACATATATGTCACTCACAACAAGTATTAAAACATTTATTTGGTGTATATTTTGCTGTTTGCTGCTGTACATATTTTGTTGCATGTTAAATCGTGGTTGCCCCTGGGGCAACCAAAGACCGAGAAATGGTTGCCCCATGTTTTTTTTGGTTGCCCGGGGCAACCGGGCAGCCGTTAATGTCGAGCCCTGCATTGGATGAGCTTATTTCTCAAATCAAATTAAAGCTATAACTACTGTTAGGTGCCCTAAACTAACTAACCCAGTGGTATCCAACCTTCGGGTCGCGACCCTAAGTGCGGTCGCCTGGAATCCAAAAAGGGAGCCCCCCCTAGAATCGGCCCTGGTTGAGTGACAACGGCTAATGTAGAATAGGATATGCCGAGTTGCAAAGCTGTAGCACGTATGCCTGATTTTTTATGAGGGGTCGTTGGCATCACATCTGATATGTTTGATCAATGACAATGTGTTCCCCCTCACAAGAAATCACCATGTCACTTATCAGGCATTTTGCTTCACAGGCTGATCTTTTGTGAAATGTAGCCAATTTGACCACTTGCACTTCAGTCACCATAGCAACCAAATGTACGAGGGCTGCTGCGTGACCCACGCGATTCACTCCTTAAACGAATTAAAACTTTTATTAGACAATCAATGTTTATGGTAGGTCTGCACAGGCTTGGAGTGGAGCGCAGCACCATAGTGACAGTCAGAGCGCTTGAGAGCGGTCTGCAGACAGAGAAAGAGAGAGGGGGGGGGGAGGACCAGCGGGCTGCTAGTATCGATAAGCTCGGACCTTTTTGATTTCCGGGTTTTGAGAAATTTGGAACCGGGTCCTTATGGACCCGGGTATTGAGCTCCATCCCTATAGACCAAATCAGCGGGATGTTTACATTTACTTCCGGGTACCCCTGGGTCCACACATTATAATGGCGGTGGACGGCACAAACTGACGTGTTGAAGACAAAAACAGACAAAGAAGACAAAAATGGTTCGTCCGTGTTGTGTTGTTGTTTAATATCATTCATAACAACACTTTCACTAACGTTAGTGGAGACCAGACTAGCTAATTTACCTGTTGGACCAGACCAGAGTAGACTTGACGCTAAATTAAATTAACGTGGCGTCAGTAGCTCTGTTTGTAACGTTAACGTAACCTCGCGTCACCAGGCTCTTCTACGTTAACGAGTCTGCAAAACAGCGAGTTTGACAGACAAACAAACGTTATTAGCTAGCTAACACTACATAAAACAAACACAGAAGAAAGGCTAGATACGTCGGACAAGCATGTTTACCAACCGTTTAACCATTTAAATTGAAAGTAGTCGGCCGAAAACAACGAGAGGGTTTGACAGCATTTATTTGACAACACGCACATTTAAACCTGCCGCCTTCCCCAAGTGGTACCCGGAAGTAAATTTGTTTACATGGTGACGTCACGGTGATTTGGTCTATAGTCCTGAAAAATATTGCGCTGCTTCTAAAAGACAGTACGAATTCCCAGTGTGTATGGGAAAGGCGAGTTTATCCTTCGTCAGCTGCTGTAAGGCCCCAGGTTCAAAGCAGTCTATTGACACGCAGCAGCAGGCGGAGTTGACATGTTCTCACTTGATGAGGACAGTCAGAGGTAGGCTACTCCATTTTGCTTTGATCTGATGGGCAACGCTGATATGTTTGATCAATGACAATGTGTTCCCCCTCACAAGAAATCACAATGTCACTTATCAGGCATTTTGCTTCACAGGCTGATCTTTTGTGAAATGTAGCCAATTTGACCACTTGCACTTCAGTCACCATAGCAAACGAGAATTGAAGCACCAGCGAGTAGGAGCTACTCGTGGAAGCCTACGCTGGCAAATATCATCCAGCAGCTTGGTGCGCTTTGCTGAGCGGCTGAAAAAGGCAGCCATGCCGGAGAGGTGAGAAAAGAACACCTTGCATTCTTTTATCTTGGAGGCTCCCTGTGCCAAGACAAGATTTAGAGTGTGGGCATAGCAGTGGACAAAGAGGGCCTGTGGAATGCTTTCCTTCACTTTGGCTTGCACCCCGTTGAGACCAGATGCCATCACGGCCGCTCCATCATAGCACTGTGGGACCACTTTGCCAACACAGCCCAAACCCCGCAAGAACTCCAGCAGGCGTGTAGCTATGGCCTCTGCTCGTTTGTCCTCGGTCACATCTTCATACTGGAAAAAACGCCCCTTCACCCCATCTTCAGTGACGTAGCGGAGCACATATGACATCTGAGCCAGGTTGCTAATGTCTGTTGTTTCATCCAGCATTATAGCCACACAAGGTGTTTTCCTCACCTCTTCCTTCATGCTGTCTGTTATGACACTGGCAACGCCGTTGATCAGGTCATTTTGTATCTTTGATGACGTCCCAATAAACACCGTTGCTGTGGCAAGGTGAGTGCTCAGTACGGGGTCATGCTCTCCCACTAAATCAAGCACCTCCAGGTAATTCCCCCTGTTCGCCGAGTCTTGTCCTTCATTGTGACCACGGAATGCCAACTCTTGCTTGGCCAAGAATATGACGCAGTTAATGAGACGTTTCAAAATGTCCCTGTTTTTCCTCACCTTCTCATTATGAGCATTGACTTCTCGGCGTTGTTGCTCATCTAACTGCAGTTCTATCCTGGTACTTCCAAATGTTTTAAGGCGAATAGTAGCTTTCAGATGACTTGACGCGTTTTCATGACGATGGGCAGACTTTGATAAACTTCCCAAGTCACAAAAGCCGTCTTTAGCCCAAGAGCCGCTCTCCGCGCCGAAAAGCAGACAGTCCCAGCAAAAAAGCTTCTGTTTTTCCCTTGATCCAGGAGTACCGTGCATAATTGCTGGTGTTAAAATGCCTCTTGTATTTTTTCGTTTGCTGAACTACATCAAGAGCTGGTGTGGGTCTTCCCTTCCCAACTAACTCCAACTTTTCATTGAAAGTTAATCTGGCAAATGGTGTCAGTAATAAAGCTGATATGATGTCCTCCTCTGGCTCTGCATTGCTTGCGGCGGCTGCCATGCCCATGACGCTGAGTGACTTCCCCCCGAAAAGTAAACAGACTGCGGGCGCGCGCCTAGTTGTGGCGGGGGAATTGAATTCTGCACCAGCCGGCAGTGTCTTCTGTCTTGCCTTGTCGCAAGTCACATGACATGGGCTTGACCACACAGAGGGCGGAATCTGTCATAGAATCAATTCTGAGCATGCCAATCCATTCACAGGGATGATATGATTGGTCAATTTTACTGTCACTCGAGAAATATCCTCACGGTGAATGCATTACATCAACCCTCTGTGAATGTAGTAGAGGCCACGGCAGAGAGCTTCTTCCCAACAACACAGGTGCAAAATTCTAATAGGGTCACACAAAGGGCTTCATTCAGTTAACCCTTCACAGTCCAAATCAACTGAACAGGCAGTTTTAAGGGCTTATTTACTCAGAAACATGTTTGTTTAGATGATGATTGTCAATTTATGAATTAATATAATAAAATTACTTTTTAAATTTTATTTTTTAAGAACATGTTAGGCCCTCACAGAGGGCCCTGACGGTTCCCCACTGATGTTTACACTCCTGTCCCATGCTACAGTATGCTTGCGACAGGAAACAGCAGACCCTGAAATATAATTCTACTAAATACTTTAAAATATCAGTAGTATATTTGGAAGAAACCTAGCACCGGACTAGTGTTTTACTCAAGAGAGACAGAAAACTATATGCGTTGCGCTGCAACAAACTTCGCTGTGCTTTGGTGAACCTGACTTGTTTTCTGAAAGAATATTATGTCGACTTTGTCAACTCTGAATACAGAACAACAACAAACAGCAACAGTGTTGTTAACTTTAACCTACCTGTAACGTTAGCGTTAGTTTGCAGCTAAAGATATCCAGCCAGCTGGTCACGGTCAGCACAGGGTTAGTTGCCGTTTGTTTTATAATCCTTTGAAAACGGCTGTGATTTATCCACACTAGATGATGAAAATGTTTTTTAAGGGATAATCAACAACTTGGTGTGCAGTATACGATTTTAATTCACGACTTGGAGGCAAATAACCACCAAATAACTCTGTTTACCTAGCAACACTTGGGGAACTGACTAATACCTGGAACAAGCGTTAGCATCCTGTCAGCTTCTCATGCAATGGAAACGTTTGCTGTTCCAGTATATAGGACGAACCTTGGATATGAGCCGGTGAAGCTGACGTAGCGAGTTGAACAAAATTACCTGTGCTGTTTGATTAAACAGCTCAGCCAGACCATGCTATAAATGAAAATAGCCCTCAGTAGAGATAGTATGCTGGTTTGCTCTGTCCCTGAAGTGAAACCATTGACTGTGTATTATGTGTGAAACTGAAATTTTAGAGTCTCTTATATACTATAGGACCACTATATTATGGTGAATCGATAAAATCCTAACAATGTACCGATCCCTAAATATATTACTTTTTGCAGTAACTCAGTAATATAACTTATTACCAATAGGAGTTCAGTAATATTATACCAGTCGCAAGTTGCAAATTGAGTTACATTCTTTCTTTCTTTTTATCAAAGCACATATAAAGATATAATCATTTCTCAATCAAATTGAGTGTTTTTATGCAAATAACCACTGTAGACAATAACAAAGGAAAAGGAGAACATTTAGAATTTTGGATGGTTTACACTGACTGCCCAACACTGGTTATACGTAAAATAGAATATCTGTGTTCACACTACTATAACTATACATCCAAAACGACAGCTATAACTATATTCTTGGTTCCATCTCAGATTGATTTTTCTGGCGGTAGAGACAATGATTTTCAAACTAAAGTTCTAAGAAGGGGTGAGAGAATTCAGTAGTTCACTGCAGTTGAACATGTGTCCATCCAGTATCTGTTGTTTAGCCACGGTGACGTTACAGGTGTTTCTCTCAATATGTGCTACAAGAGACTCTTTGATCCAGAGTAGATGTTTCGTGCAGAGTCACCTACTGGTAAAGAAATGAATAGCTTCACTTGGCTGGCTATGTTAGAGACTCTTTCTTGCAGACTCATCTTACTTAATCCTTTTCATTATTTTCCTATTGCTCATCCTTCAGGTTCAAGGATGAATTACAAATTAGAAGAAAGAGAGGGGAAGAAGAGCTGCACTCTGGTCTTCCTTTGCCCTTACATCACCATGGTGAACCAGAGCCTCATCAGCATCTCACTGGAGGAGGGGCTGCAGCCCCCCCTTCCACATCCTCCCACGCTGCCCCTCTTTTCACACCTCCCCCCAACATTACTTCCCTTCCACAAGAGGCCTCCCAGCAATGTTCTCCTAAACCCCAGTCGGGGGAAATATGTTTTAGTGGTCATGAACAGCAGAGACAGGTCACAGCTGCCCACTCCTCAACCACAGACACCCCGCCTGTCCATTCTCACCAACACTTCCAGGACTCCCCTGACAGCACAGAAAGCAGATTTGTGTCACTAACCATGTCAGTGCAGAACCAAACTTTCACAGAAGAAATGGTGCCAGAGGAAAATGAGGAAACCTACAGGTTCCGCTGCACCTCACCAGGCCTGTACCCGTGCAGTATGACAGGTCTAGTGTTTAACATGGAGCGAGAAGGGGTTGTGGATTATAGGATTATCCCATGGAACCAGACGCTAGCCCAGCATAACAAGAAGCCTGCAGGACCGCTGTTTCACATAAAATGCTCCCGGCAGTGTGTCAGTCAACTGCATCTCCCACACTGTGAGATCCGCTCTACAGGCGCATGTGACTTCTTGTCAGTCGCCCATGTGACAGGCGGGGTCACAGAGTTCATCCGTCCCCATAAAATAACAGAAACTCATGTTATTATAATCCCCACCGGATTTTCTCCTCTAGGTAATGCCAAGGATGAAAACTCACCTCCTGTCCCAATCCGGGCGGTGGTTTGGCTATTTTATAAGCCTCCAGTTGAACCTGAAGTCACATCCTTCCTTAACGTTCTGATGCTACCTGGAAACACTGTGCTCGATGACGTGCAGAAAAAAAGGATGGAACGAAATCCAGATGAGAGGTTCATAGAGATGCCCTCATCCTGTAAACTACACCCAGAGCAGGAGTACACACTGTCCACATCTCCTGAAGATGACTCAATAGTAATACAGCCACTTAAGGCGGAATTCACCAGTGAATACGACAACTACCTCCCCACTTTTCAAGTGATTTTAGAGCAAATCATTAAAAATATTGCGCTGCTTCTAAAAGACAGTACAAATTCCCAGTGTGTATGGGAAAGGCGAGTTTATCCTTTGTCAGCTGCTGTAAGGCCCCAGGTTCAAAGCAGTCAAAGTCTCCCTTCAAGCAGTCAAAGTCTCCCTTCAAGCAGTCAAACGCTGTCTTCCATACGGAACAGCTTCCTTGAGAGGATATCACAACCTACGCTCAAGATCCTGCTGGACAAGCTTCTTGAGAAAAGGGTCCTAAATGATCCTGAGAGGGAGTCAGTAAACGCAGAGAAAGAGAGAAGAGACAAAGCAAGTTTTGTCATCGACACAGTAAGGAGGAAAGGGGACCTTGCAAGTTCAAAGATGATAGAATTTCTGCTCGAGATAGACCCTTTCTTCAGTGAAGGGGTTGGGTTGGGTTGTTTGAAACCAAAAACAAATATTTATGACTAAAAGGCTAAAAGTAATCTCATATGTAAGAAATGACTGTTCTACAGTCATTTCTTGTGCGGGGGGTACGGTGGTGCAGTGGTAAGCGCTGTCGCCTCACAGCTTGAAGGTCCTGGGTTCGATTCCCACCTGGGACGCTGTGAACGCTGAAGGAATGCGTGCCCGTCCGTATGTCCTCGAGTGCCCACCGCCCGGGTGGGGTCGTCAAAAGGGCCTTTCTGTGTGGAGTTTGCATGTTCTCCCCGTGCCTCCCGGGGGTTTCCTTCATATAGGAACCCCCTTCACCAAAACATGCAATATCCTGGTTGCTAATGTGGTTCCTCCTCTGGTCGTTAAGGGCGCCTGTTCAGAGGGAGGGGAACTGGTTGGAATAGCGTGAACCTCCCACGTGCTATGTCCTACCGGTGAAGCTTCCTCTGTCGGGTCAAAAGAAGCGGCTGGCTAACTGCCCATGTCTCGGAGGAAGCATGGAGCCAGTTTCGGCTCTCCCCAGATCGGCAGAGGGGGGAGTAGCAACCAGGATAAATAAATTAGATTCGGACTAATAGGGGATAAAAATGGGATAAAAAATCGGGGGGAGGAGGGGGGGGGTCATTTCTTGTGGCCGTTAAAGTATTCTTCCATGACAGTGTCCTTGAGCAAAGGCACTTAACCTGGACACTGCTTGCCCATGTGGTCTGTGTGTTTATACATGAAGACATGAGGTGTAGAGAATAAATAGTTTAATTGCACTTGGGTTAATTATGGTGATTGTAATTTACCTTCAGGTGCCTGATACACTATTTAAAAAACTAATCAAATTATGACTATTGTATTTGACATAAAGATAAAATAAAATAACACATCAGTAGGATCATTAAAACTTGGTGGATCTGTACATATCATTGTGAAATATATCAACACATGAATTATTCAGATTTTCAGTTAAATCTTGTGCCTCTATATATGTATTTTTTTTTTTAGCTGTGACCATGTGTCATGGTCCCAGCTCTATAAGTCACCCTGTTGGTTGGTCCACCAAAAAATGTTGGTCCACAAAATCAATGTCAATGGAGTGGATGACATCACAATGGAGTGGATGATGTCACACTGACTGACATCACAACGGGGAGGATGATGTCGCAACAAAAACTGCATTTAGGAAATTCACGTGAATTTGCGCATGTTATAATTGTTTATCATGTTTGTTTTTTTGATCAACTATGCTGAATGTTATTATGCTGCCAATGAGATGCCAATCTCCCCCTTCAGATTATTTTATTTAACTTAGTTTTAAATTTGTGATGTAAATCCCATAAGTATGGTAGTTGGTGGATTAACACACTCATGCTATTACCACTATATTTGTATTTGTTCCAATGTTTGCAGGCTGGCTGCAGTTGCAGTTTTTGGTTTCTTAAAATGTTGTGTGTTTTGTCAATGTGTGTTTGTGTGCTCTGTATATTGAGCGCAGAGTCCACAAAAGACACATCTTATAAGAGAGCCATAGATAATTATGGAACAGTCAATAATGATCAACAACCAATTAATAAGCAATCAATCAATAATTTTGCACTCACAGATTCTACTGATGTGTGAAAGTAGCCTACTCAAATTTGTGATAATGTTTGTACTTTTTAACATAGCCTACATGCAACTATTTGTGGCTGCCAAGTGCCAACACTTATTTTGTATTTTTCTCCTTTAATTATTGCAGTGTAATGATACTCTGAAAAACATTTATCTTATATCGTGGATTTTCTTTTTAAATTCTTATTGTATATATTTTAATCCTCGTCACGCATCTGTAAAGTGTTTATATGAATACAGATTAAACAAGTATATTTTATGTAAATGTAGCCAGGTATCTTAGATATAATTTTCCACTGAGAGTTAAAATAGTTATTTTGTTAACTATTAACAGCATGACTGTTGTTTTATTTTAAATTTTATAGTTTGTTGTTTTCTTTAAATTATGTTTGAATTAATTACATAAGTGAAATGTGCATACCAGTAAGATAGTTTGCTGTGAGAGGGTCCATTTTGAGTTTATATTATTTAGACAATAGGTGGCAGTGTCATGATCGAGTCACTGTTATTTCTTCATTGTTTTGGCACAACCTGGTGATTCTGGGATGCATTGTGTAAAATAAATCTGTAAATATTGTAACACTTGTTAAAACATGCATGTACAGTACCGTAACTAAATAACTATGTTAGTTACAATATTTTAACTGGATGTCATGTTTTAGACTAGACTGATGTCACATGTCTTGGATAATGCAGGAGCAGCTGACCAGTGTGTTCCCATGTGCATGACAAGGTACAGTCAGTGTGCGCTGTTGGACTTGGCCACTGGTGAAATGAAACAGCTGCTTATTACACTTTAATTGTATTTACTTAGACATCAGTCTGTGGGATGTAAGTGTTCTCTAAATCAAATGGTATGGTCCAGATAATTAACCTACAGTACTGTGGGTTTTTATACATATTTATATTTATATGCCTACTTTGTGGAATTTTGTTTTATTTGAGTAGCATTTGCAAACTGTCATGTTGTTTTAGTATTTTTGTACTTGTGATTTTGAAGCAGTAATCCTGGAAGCTATAAAGGCTGCTGTTGTAGAGTTTACATTTTTGATGAAACATCTGTTAAATCTGGTACAGGTGGAGATCCACCTCTACCTGTGCCCTCTTCCCAAAACCTACATATCATAAATAAAAAGTCCAAAGAACTAATTGTGTTCTGTCTGCTACTCAATTCTACAGGCTACACAAAAGTGTTATGCGTAATTTACCTTTGTGCATTCACCGGTGATTTCTGCAATAGTATTGTATGTATTAAATAAGTAAAATAAGTGTCCAAAATTAGTATCACAAGAAAACTAGTTTTACAGTAGATGTGTAGAAGTTATTAACATTGCAGTCATTTTCTTGTCTTTTTACAAAGTAATCAATGCTGTTATAATAGGCCTATTATGTAGGACTATGTAAAGTACACAGTCAAAGACAGTTCACCTCCTGCATGGTGAGATGGTTGGCGGGTGTAGTTTGATCAAAATGTTCTTTATGTTTAAAAGTTGGTCACCATTCACTTTGATTATTTAGGAGAATTCTGCAACAGTGTTAGCCGCGACACGCAACTCTAAATGGATTCTCCTTTAGAGTTGCGCCCAAATCAAGCCCGGCTGGTTTCAAACATGCACGAATCACAAAGACAAAAGTACTTACGTGTAGCCACGGGTGTCTTCCCTCAGGCCGGTCTGGCAACGGTGTTTGTTAACTTTCAGTTTCCGAGTACGATGCTTATTTGTGTAGCCAGAAACGGTATCTTTCCCTTTTCAGAGACTCTTCTTCCGGGGGCGTGGCGCTGCTGTGCAGTTGAAACTCAGTTGTCAGTGTCCTGTTATAGTTAAAGGGGGACTTACCCCCCAGATATTTAACAAAACGGTGATTTGAAAATACCTATGGAAAAAAACAAGAAATGACATATACTCTTGTCTATACTATACTCTTTGGCTGTGCTCAGCTCAGGAATTTTTTTCGGAAATCGATGCCATTACAGTTTGCCCACCGCCTCGAAAATAATTTATATGAGAGCTGCAATATCTTTATAAATATCAACAACTAGCCAATGCTGGTGGCCTGTATGGAAACAGCGTTGCTCAAAATGGTTGAAAGTTATATCAATTTGGCCATTCAGTGGCGAACTAGATATTTAATTATTTTTCTCCCATGTATGTGTGTGGCGGCTTGTCTAACTACGTGAGACTAGTGACGCGAGAGCGCAGCACAGCACAATAGTTACGACAAACGCCCCGCTCTCACGCTCATGTAATCACAATGCGAGATTTCTCCACGTCATTCCCTCGTCCAACTTGCGATATACCGCGCCATGAAATCAGTTTTTAATTTTCGTTTGGGGGCTTTTCGTGATTCTTGTTAAAAAGTTACTGCACCTCTGATTTTTCCTCTCGGGCGCAGCGCAGGGCAGAGCTCCCACCTCCTCCTCCTCGGCCCATTCAGTCTGTCCAAACTAAATACAGATCTAATCTCAGTATGAGATGCAGGGAAATATATTATAGTAGCCGATGTGTTTAGAGCAGCTTTGTCACGTTGTCACGTCGTAGTATAGCGTTATATTTTACATGTGCGCTAAACTGCGATGAGATTTGTTTGCGGAAATGTCCGACTGTTCTCACCCCATGCCCAAGCCCCCGCCTCGGCCACATGAGAGCCGAGGAGGGCTGCTGCGCGCGGCCCGGAGCTTGGGGCTCGTGCATGAGCATACGACTCTCTCCCGCCTGACTGGCCGGGAGAGAGTGCTTCCAACTCGGACTGATAATATAAACAACATCATTTGAGCTTATCCAGGTAAGATATTAATAAAGTAATGACACATTCAGCGGGAAACTAACTATAATTAAGACATGTGCCAACTTTGACGATGTTTGGTTCAGTATTTTAAGAGCAAACAGGTTTTTTTAACTTCCTGAAAAGTTGCTGTTTTGGAGATTCGAGGTCCTGGAACGACAGCGATGATATATGGAATTCTGGACAAAATCATATCTAGGCTACATAAAAAAAAAAAAAAAAAAATCAGATTTGCATCTGAGAGACCAAATCTCATCATAGGGCTCCTTAGTATGAAAAAGGTTGGGAATGATTTACAGCAACACAATGCCATGTCCTTCCTTTTATGATTATAGTGGCGTTTATTGATAGTATTGTGTTACATAGGAGTTGGTAGGAAAATAACAGGCGATTGTAATCAATTAACAGGTGATTAACAGGTCAAGTGACATCATGGGAATAGGCTTGGAGTTGTGAGGAGCCGAAAGGGTACAGGGGGAGTAGGGGAGTAACTATCTTGAAATCCCATAGTCTTTGGTTCATCGTGACGTCACGACGTATCAAATCTCCCATTCATTTGAGGGCAAAAAAAGCAGTGTTCCACCCATAGAGGGCGCTTATGCCAGGTATGCTGCTGAAAAATGATACAAATGGTAGAATGGCAACAGTTTGCTCTCAAATGTGGAAATTTTGACCAGCATTCTTCACACATCACCCCCAAAGTCATATATTGGTTAAAAGCTGAAAAAAAGTGTTTTGGGGGTTAGTTACACTTTAAGTGATTTCCTCTAGGATTTTTTTCCAGCAGCTGGGGGGGTGGACATTGTACGTTGTACCTGGGTTCTCACGTCTCATCTTATTTACTGTCAGCTATTGTATTAGCAAACACTGCATCAGGAAGTATTAAAGCTGGGGGTAATTTATTTATATTGTCGAGTTCAAACCATATATATTTAATACATTCAACCAATAATAATGAGAGGCTCCCCGAGTCCCCCATACCATGATATGGACAGTGAAAAGTTGACATTTTGTCAGATTTTAGGGTACGTTATCTCCCATAGAAACAGCACATTTGCAAGCCTGAGCCTACAATATCCACAGAGAAAATCGCAGTCTAGAGAAACTCGAGTTTCCAGAACGAATGCATGCTAGTGAGTTAGCGGCTGCTAGCGTTACTTACTATTTGGTTAGCAGATAGCTGGCGCTAGCTAGCAGCTAACAACCATTCTCCTTGACGCTGTTGCTTTAACGCAGTTTGCTTGTCGGAGTCTTCAAAGAAACACAATGTTCAGGTGAACTGATTTGGTCACCAAATTAATCTAAACTAATGCTAGAGCCAGAGCTTAAATGTTAGCGTATGTACCGTTAGCTAGCGACTCGCGAGATTGCCTCTTGTGTGAAGTCGGTAACGTTAGCTAACGCTTGCAGCTAACAAGTCATTATGCTAACGTTACGGCGATTAGAATGAAACATACACTTTCACACACCTCTCAAATGACTCCTCGGTTGTTGAATGTATTCTTTAGATAACGTTATGAAATATTACAATAGTTAGCCTGTCTGATAGTTAGCCTGTCTGATTCTCAAGTGAACAAGCTTTATAGGTGGCATTTCTAGGTAATAAGTTGTAATTAGGCTGTCTGAAACCAGTTTGACAGGCCTACATAAGTTCACTGAATTTGCAACCTTTCTAGGTACCTGGTTATGGATCATTTTTGAGGAACCTACCATACCATGCACACTTTGGTGGGTTAGGGTATCCCATGATACCTTGCGACCCTTACAACCGACGAAGAACAAGCAAGCCCAAACCAGAGTCGTATAATAGAAGAGTTCCGACATCTCCATACACTCCAATGGACCAGTTTTTTTTCCAGGAAGTAGAAAGTGGAACTCTTGAGTAAAAAAAGCAGCACTGTCGAGTTGCAGCAAAATAGACAGTGTTGTACTTTGAAAGGGGTTTTCATTCCTTGAATCAAATTGTACATTATCAGCTTTATTTTAGCATGCAAAAGTAGCGCGAGACCCATTCCTGGCTGTTCATTGGCTAATGAGTCTCGCATTTTGGTCCTCCGCTGACGCCACTCTCTCTCTAGAGGACACTAGCCCAAACGAGCCCCTAATGGCGACGCCCACAAAGCCGACCACATCAGAAAAAAGTGAAACAATGTTGGCTAAATAACGAACATATTTCACTTTCTTTTCGTTTTTATTCTAGGATAGTCAATAACGTCAGCCTTTACTCAAATGTAGTGTAGTCAGATGTTTGTACAGTGTCAGGAAAGTCACTTTTGAACAATAGTAGGAAGCATCTTACCTGACGGTGTTCTGGACAGCAGCCACTAGTTAGGTTGCTAATATAACTAACATTCGAGAACTCGCTCCGCCCGCCCCAAAGCAGGACTACACAGCCAGGAGGATAGCACCATTGCAAACCTTCAAGTGTAAGTGGAGTTCGTTTTAACTGTGCTTTATTAAATGATAAGCTGTCATTACTTCCCATTTAGCGTTTGTAATATTTTCATTCGCTGGGTTTTACGCTTTTAATTTGAAGGCGGAAAGGGGAAATGGTGTATTCGTAGATTGAATTGACACTGGTCTGTCAATTCTATCAGTTCATATGTACTATTTCCCTTTTTTGCCTTCAAATTAAAAGTGTTCACGGTAGCCTGTGAAACCTCGACCTTTCTGGATTATAAAAGTAGTATAACGTTAGAGAAAACAGCCCCCAGCCATGCCGTTTTATACAAATTTATTGCCAAATGCTTTGGGATTCAACTTGATCAATCTTGGTCAGAAAAAATCTTGTATATTCAATGGAGCACCAGTGTGACCTGTCGCATGCAATGCTACCTTCAAGCATGAGGACGTCTGAAACGAATTATTTTTCATCCACCTATATTAAAATTAGTTATCTAATTAATCAAGTATCTAGTTAGGTAGCTAGGTGATAGGAGCTCACTTGAGTTACAGACAGACATGTGTCCGACATCCAGCTGCTTTCAATCCTTCTTCTTCTTCTTCTTCTACTAGTGTTTATGGCGGTTGGCATTACCGCCACCTTCTGTGCTGTCAATCCATGCCATGGCATCAAAGAACTTTTATGGAAAGAAATGACAGCTCCATATTGCCCCATTGCAACATCAGCGCCCAGCAGCCTCCGCCATTTTTTATTTTTGGAAGCGTGACAGCGCCAAAAGAACCTCGCACAGGCTCGCAGTGGTCAGCTGCGGTAGCGCAGGCCCCTATAATCAGCCTCTCTAAACAGTAACTCAACGGGAGAACAGTCTAAACTTTGGGGATTCACATCTTTTCCGGGCGTACTGCAAATCTTGATTGAAGTGGTGTAGTGCAGGGATGTAAAACAACAACCATATTGTGGAAACTAAGCAAAATTTTTCGTTTTCTTTGTTTAGTTTTTTCAAGATAAATACCTAATGAAAAGGACCCGAGGTTCAACTCCCGTTGAGTTACTGTTTAGAGAGGCTGATTATAGGGGCCAGCGCTACCGCAGCTGACCACTGCGAGGCGCATTCTGTTTCCAAAAATGGCCAGAGTGTCGTCTCTTTCCTTCCACGCTCTTTGATGGCATTGGCTTCTTCTTCTTATTTCTTAAGATTTGCTGGCGGGTGGCAAACAACGAATTGGTGCATTACCGCCACCAACTGGTATGGAGTGTGGATGACACTCAAAATGTTACACCAGCAAAGTGAGTGATGTCATAAACTTTGCAAACAGATTCGTTTGCCTTGAGATGAAATCAAATGGGGTTTTGTTATTTTATCATTTTTAGTTAAAAGTAACATTGATTGCTCAATAAAAGTAATGGTGAAGTTTAGTCCCCCCCCTTTTCATGTAACCATAAGGAAACAAATATGTAGGCTATATTGTTTTAGATGCTTAAATTGATTTTCGATTTGTTGCAACATAGTGTGTGTGTGTGTGTGTGTGTGTGTGTGTGTGTGTGTGTGTGTGTGTGTGTGTGTGTGTGTGTGTGTGTGCGCGCGCGCGCGCCTGCGCGCATTTGGGTGCTTGCACACATTGCTTGTCTGCACTAAGGATGTGGTTTACCTACTATAACAACTTTATGCCGGAAACTGACTCCTGGGTGCTCAATCTCTCCCCGTGTGTTTCAGTGCTACACATAGCAGATACTGTGGCTGTTTACCATGTTCCCCAGGGTTATCATGAAGGGAACTATGATCAAGAAATCTCAACAGAAGAGAAGAACATCACCATGCAACTATAAGGAGAGGTTTTTTGTGTTGGATACCCAAGATTTGAAGTATTCTGAACGTCGTCCGGGGGTAATTATGCATTCATTCAAGGCAGTGACTTCAGCTATAATACAACTAATTCTAAGTTTTGGCCTTGAAATGTGGCCTTTTGGTAAACTAATAGAATGCACCATTATACAGATAACACAGAGCAAACATAATGTAAAAGAAAATGTCCTTTCAGAAAAAGCCCTCGCTGAAAGGCTGCATTGAGCTGTCCAGAATTAAATGTGTGGAGATTGTGTGTAGTGATGTCTCCATACCATGCATCAATAAATACGCTTTCCAGGTGAACTTCACAATTTCTACAAGAAAAAATACACACGTCAAAAATAAGGATGAATCAACAATTATTGTCGCTTCAACATTACAAATACCGTATACAAATTTTACCAAGAGAACAAAATATCACTTTTTCCCCTCAATAAAATATCTCCACAGGTTTTTCACGACACCTATTACCTCTACATTTTTGCCCCAGACAATGATTGTCGTCAGAGGTGGGTCCGAGCTCTCAAAGAGGGTAAGCAGTTTTGCAAATTAATTTTCATTTTGCAGGCAGCAACAAATAGCGATGAACCATGGTGGTATATCTCAAGCAAATTCAAACATTTGATGTTTCAAATGTGTGTTTGCCTCAAATTATAATTATTGTGTTCCCTACATAGAGACAAAGTCTAACAATTTGGTTGTAAAATACCACCCAAACTTCTGGATGGATGGACGTTGGAAATGTTGCCACCAGTCAGAGAAAATGGCGACAGGTTGTCATGAATATGACCCCATGGGCTATGGTTTGTATTCTCTCCTCTCTGCCGATTTTTCATTCAAAGCTGAACCCCCAAATATATTTATTGATTTATTAGATTTAGCTCCAAAGAAAAAAGTCAATTCCTGTATGCACTTATCACCTCTGCATTGATTTATTTAAAGAAAAAGGTCAACGTTAGGTCACGAGGACCTTTCTCAAGACATCTTGTCTTGGCGTCATCTTGTCTCAAGATACAATGTCCTTGTGACCAAAACGTTGGACATTGTTTTGAATCAATCAATGTAGAGATGATAAGTGTGTGCAGGAATGGACTCTTCTTTGTAATTGGATCTTCGGGGGGAATTGATTCCCTGCAGCACAAAAGAGACAAAACAATTGGTGTACGTGTTGCCGTCTACTCGATTTGTTAGTTAGCTCCAGTTTAAAAAAATCTCATAAATAATGTGAGAGGCTTTTTGCAAAGCTTTCTTGTGAAAATTTGGTTTGTATGGCACATTTTGCGCCTATTTATTATTTTTTTATTTAGTGTGACATTTTAATATGATCTGAAATCCAGTGTAAAAGTAAAGTCACTGTTTTGCAGATATGTATGTCTGTCAGGAGAGTTCTAAAATTCCATAATTTTGATTGCTCCACAGCTTCTAAAAAGGCTCTCCCTGAAATACCGGACCCACAGGTAGGCTACACATAACACATATGTGCTATTACAGTATTATATTATTCTTGTGCCAGACGACACTGTCCAAAAGTATCTCGAAGTAAAGAAGGTCAAATGATTGTTCACCTGTTAAAACTTTTGAGTTATATAGTTTCCAACCATGCGTGAAATTTTGTGAAAATACACTATTGAGAGATTTATTTTTTATTTTTTTATCAGTACTTTGCCATCAATGTTCTCTCAATGTAATAATATTGCTATATAATTAAAGGGTATGTGCCACTGGTATATGGGGTATTTCTAATCAAATTCCCTGAATTCAAGGTTTGTCTTTATCTCTGTCTGGCAGAGGACACTGCATGATCCAGGACAGAGGGTGGTAGTAGCTCTCAAAGACTACACCCCCCTCGGAGACAACGACCTGCCTCTTAGGAAAGACCAGGAATACAACCTGACCGACACGTCTCACTCTGACTGGTGGCTCATACTGGATAACGAGGGGTAACTACAGAGCATCAAGACATCCACTCCATCCCTAGTTACTGTTTACACTGCAAAAAAGATCAATTTATTTTCTAATACTGATCATAAGTCAATGTAATATCTTAATTCATGTAAAACATGTCAATTTTTCCTCCCGTCTCTCTTAAGGAACAAAGGGTTTGTTCCCAGTACTTATGTATTTGAAAAATCTGGCGCCGACTTTGATCGATTCGAGTGAGTCTGATTTCAGTGCTCTTCTACCTTTTGAATGATTCACTTATGAATAAGTCTAAATCCATTCGCTCATATCCTCTAACTGAACTGAGTTTTGTGTCCTCTCACAGATGGTACAACAGAGACATCAACAGAGGACAAGCAGAGGAACTGTTAATGAGAGAGGTAAAAACTGTCTTTCAGCCTGCTGAAGCGCAGCAGCGATTATAATTGTGTCTTTGTTTATCCCTTCAGCCTTATTTTGACAGCAAAACAAATACTTTGCTTCATGAATAATGCTGAAGATAATACTTAGCTAATTAGCAAACTAGTGCAGAGTAGCTGTTTGATCCAGTGCACTAGTTTGACATGACTGTGCTACCTGTCATTCTTGCATTTGCAGAATGATTCCAAACACAAAACGAAAATGGAAGACTTGTGATGTCTGACCACAAAGTTTTCTACAATTCAGGATTTCCTGCAGACAGTAAATGTACCCTGCTTGGGTTTGCAAGCACAAGTTCTACTTGTGTGATTTTTATTTTATTTTATTTAACCGTTATTTAACCAGGTAGGTCAATTGAGAACCAGTTCTCATTTACAATGAGGACCTGGCCAAGAGGCAGCATAAAAGGCAAATAGAAAACAAATGGACATGAAGAAAAACATAGAAACAAATAATACAATTATACATGTCATACCAATCCTAAAAGAGTAATATTTACAATATTTACGGTGACATATTAAAAAGTAAATGGCTAAAAACAATAAGGACATATATGAAGAAGCAGATGGCCCAAAGCAAGTGCAATGATCTTGTACTATTGATTGTAGTGAGTTTTTGAAAGAGGAGAGTGGAATGAGTGAGTTGAGTTTTAAGGTCCGTTGCAGATGATTCAGTCATCTGCAGCAGAAAACTGAAAAGAGGAACGACCAAAGGAGGTACGGGCTTTGGGTGTGATGAGGAGATTGATGGAGCTACTGGAACACAGACTGCGATTTGTGTTGTGGATATCAAGAAGTGACTGTAGATATGACGGAGTTTTACCTATGAGAGTTTTGTAAATGAATAAAAACCAGTGAGTTTGTCTGCGAGAATGGAGTGAATGCCAGAATGATAGGGATGATCCATCATAACTGACTACCATCTCTTTGCTGGTTTTAAAATGGTGCCCATGCAGACCAGTTTGCAGCTGAAACAAGACAAACGATCAGCAAACGTCTCTAAAACCTCTGTTACAACTGTGTTTGTGTGATGATTTAATGACGTTTCAATTATGTCTTTTTAGGCGAAAGAGGGTGGGTTCATCATGCGTAACTCAAGAGAACCAGGAGTGTACACAGTATCTGTCTTCACCAAGGCACCAGGGTAATCTCATTTCCATCATATCTCTCACTTGATGATATCGTAGCGGGTGGAACTGTTCTGTTGAATTTGTTGACTGTTTGGGTGAGGGCTAGGTCACTTTGATGATATCGAGTGGATGAGTGGATGTTTGACTATATGGTTAAATGTCAGAATAAATGACGAGTGTGTCTCGACCTGTTAGGCCTAGTGGCTTATCAAAATCACATTGAATTGAAATCATTTGGATTTTCCTCATCTTATACTGCGGATCAGTTGTCTGGTTCCTTTCAGTTCAATCTTCTTCTTTTTTTAATAATCTGCTGACTTTGAATCAGGGGCGGACTGGGATCATAATTCAGGCCGGGCATTAGATACCAAGCAGGCCAGGCGGATACGGGCCAACGCGCGGGCCGTTTGAAGCTCAATTTGGGCCGTTTGAAGCCCAATTTGGGCCGTTTGAAGCCATATTTGGGCCGTTTGAAGCCCAATTTGGGTTGTTTAAAGCCAGATTTGGGCCGTTTGAAGCCCAATTTGGGCCAAGTCCAATTTTACAATGAGATGCACCCACTTTAAACCTGTATAAAGTAATAAAACCACTAGTAAACCAGTAGGCGGCACCTGGACTGCTGTTCAGTGAGTGGCCTGGCCTGGCCTGCAAATTTTTTTTTTTTTTTTTTGCAGGCCAGGCCAGGCCAGGCCACCGGGCATTTGCCCGACGTGCCCGATTATGCAGTCCGCCCCTGCTTTGAATACTTCTGTGGTTCTTCTCTTACACACCTTTAGGTCGAATGGAGAGAAGAATCCAAGAGTGAAGCACTATCTGATCAGGGAGACAGAAACAGGCAAAGCCGCATTTTACTTGGCAGAGAAGTACCTGTTCAACACCATTCCTGAGCTCATCGAGTACCACCAACACAATGGTGCAGGTAAAAACTGTCAGATGTTTACCTTGATTTTAGTTACAGTTCTTTCAAACATCACGGCGTGTGAGTTCTCATCGCTTACAGGCACATTTATTATTATTATTATGAATTGAAGGGCAAAACTTTTCAGAATTTACCACTCGCTTTTTAAAATATAAATATTAAAGATATTTTTGGTGTTATATGAACTCTGCAGGTCTGATCACCCGTCTGAGACACCCGGTCTCCCAGGACAGAGGCTGCTCGCAGGACCCTGCTAAACTCTGCAAAGGTTAGAAGTGAATCTGCTCAGCTAAAAGAGCTGTTTGAATCGCTGATGATGGCGTTGGGCATGTTGTTGACCTGATCTGAATGTAATTAGATATAGCAATCATCTTGCAGAGTTCTAAATGTAGAGAGAGGATTATGTGACTTCTTATCAAATAGCCAAGGAGCCTTCCGTTTATATTCACATCCGGAAATCAAGAACATTGGAGGAGGTGATATAAGCCCGGTGATGTTGATGTAACCACAACACATGCACTAAAGTTCTGCCTGGGAAGCACCGGTGAACAAGAGCTGTATAAGAACTAGTGAGACTGGAGCGTTGCCAGGGAGGGGAAGCTGTATGCAGTTTCACATTTCAACAAACTATTTTTTGTGTTTTTACTATTGCTTTTTGTGTCCTTGCTGTCCTTTTTCCTTAGTTGTCTTTTATCAGTTTTATACAAAGACACTTATGTGTTACATACCTGTTGTTCAGGTATCCTGGCATATCTATAATTATTACTTTGATGTATTTCTGCTTGCTATAGACGGTTGTAACTTGGCAACATAAACATTCGAAATTGCCCCTAGCTTACTTCCTGTTGCTTTGTTTGCCAATACAATAGCTGACAGCCTGACAGGAAATAAGTTTCAAACTGTTCCCTAGCAGCACAATACCACGAAAACCATCTTAGAGACTCTGCAGGTATGATGGGGTCAGAACATGCGTGTGTGTGTGTGTGTGTGTGTGTGTGTGTGTGTGTGTGTGTGTGTGTGTGTGTGTGTGTGTGTGTCTAAACAATAGTAAACCAGTGACGTGTGTGCTTCTGGTGTATAGGGACGGCCAATTTAAGTAGTACAGGTCGCAGTGATGAGTTTTGTAGCGGGCTTTGGTGGAAAATGTAATAGCAGAGTGGTACAACACATCCAGTTGCTCAAGGACAGCCTTACAAGCAGATCCGATGCTCATTTTGTCATTGAGGATGCTTGTTCGCACAAGCGCCAATTTGGCAGAGGCAGTGACTAAAGAAAGCCTAGTCTGCAATTCACTTTTAACACCATTTTAACAGGTGAGAAAAATAATGTACTGTCAAGCCAGATTCCTAAATATTACTATGATGTGACTACATAAAGCTTGTAACTGCTGTTTATGAAGGTTATTTTATATACTTTCCAATAATGCACTTGCCCATTTACCATATTCCCCAATATGGGCTGCTCCAGTGCTTATTTCACCTCAAGTGAATATGATTATACAATAGGTTAGGTAGTCTGTAATTTGAATAGGATTATACAATAGGTGAGGTAGTCTGTAGTTTGAATAGGATTATACAATAGGTTAGGTAGTCTGTAGTTTGAATAGGATTATACAATAGGTTAGGTAGTCTGTAGTTTGAATAGGATTATACAATAGGTTAGGTAGTCTGTAGTTTGAATAGGATTATACAATAGGTTAGGTAGTCTGTAGTTTGAATAGGATTATACAGTAGGTTAGGTGGTCTGTAGTTTGAATAGGATTATACAATAGGTTAGGTAGTCTGTAGTTTGAATAGGATTATACAATAGGTGAGGTAGTCTGTAGTTTGAATAGGATTATACAATAGGTGAGGTAGTCTGTAGTTTGAATAGGATTATACAATAGGTTAGGTAGTCTGTAGTTTGAATAGGATTATACAATAGGTGAGGTAGTCTGTAGTTTGAATAGGATTATACAATAGGTTAGGTAGTCTGTAGTTTGAATAGGATTATACAATAGGTTAGGTAGTCTGTAGTTTGAATAGGATCATACAATAGGTTAGGTAGTCTGTAGTTTGAATATGATTATACAATAGGTTAGGTAGTCTGTAGTTTGAATAGGATTATACAATAGGTGAGGTAGTCTGTAGTTTGAATAGGATTATACAATAGGTGAGGTAGTCTGTCGTTCACCGCTCTTTTGCTGCCTGGCAGACCAGTGGGAGGTGGACCGTGAAGAGCTGACCTTGGGCCAGGAGGTGGGCAGTGGGCAGTTCGGGCTGGTGCTGGAGGGGAGATGGAGAGGAAGGAAGGTGGCTGTGAAGACGGTGAGAGAAAGGGCCATGTCAGAGGAGGAATTCATCGAGGAGGCAAAAATCATGATGTAAGTCACAATTCATAATAGTAATTCACACAGATTAAGCAGAAGTAACTGGAAGCATTCAGCCTAGTATACGATGTATGTAAAGTATGTGTAAATGTATAATTTACACATGTGTAATGTAAAGTAAAGTTAATAGTATGTGTGTAATAGTATGTGTGTGTGTGTGTGTGTGTGTGTGTGTGTGTGTGTGTGTGTGTGTGTGTGTGTGTGTGTGTGTGTGTGTGTGTGTGTGTGTGTGTGTGTGTGTGTGTGTGTGTGTTAACAGGAAGTTGTCTCACTGTAAGCTGGTTCAGCTGTACGGCGTGTGCACCCAGCACTCTCCCATGTATCTGGTGTTTGAGTTCATGGAGAACGGCTGCCTGTCAGACTACCTGCGGGCCAGGAGAGGGCGCCTGTCTCCGGACGTCATGTTGAGGATGTGTCTGGACATCAGTGAAGGGATGGCCTACCTGGAGAGCTCCAAATTCATCCACAGAGACCTGGTAGCCCAGCAAATATTATAAATATAAATATATATATATATATATATATTTTTGCAATGCATTATTTTGATTCTTCTTTGCGCATTTTTTGCCTTTATTAGATAGGCCAGTAGGCAGACAGGAAAGGTGGAGAGAGAGAGAGAGAGAGAGAGAGAGAGAGAGAGAGAGAGAGAGAGAGAGAGAGAGAGAGAGAGAGAGAGAGAGAGAGAGATAGGAGATGACATGTGGCAAAGTCCCATGGGTCGGACTCGGACCCGGGTCAGCCGTGTGAAGGACCAAGCCCCTGCACTCCACCACCGGGACGTCGCTTGAAATGCAATTCATAAATAAATTTATATTTATATTTATATTTATCCTTCCCCTGTCCATCTTTTTCTCCAGGCTGCCAGGAACTGTTTGGTTTCAAAGAGGAATGAGGTGAAGGTGTCTGATTTTGGCATGACCAGGTATGTTTGTGTGTCTCACTAAGTATTGTGCCTGTTGGAGAGAGTTTGAGCCCATGTAAAACCACCATTTGTTTGAAAACTGTCAGGATAATAGCATAGATTATTTCTGGAGAAGCCTCCTTATAATGGTTGTGTGTGTGTGTGTGTGTGTGTGTGTGTGTGTGTGTGTGTGTGTGTGTGTGTGTGTGTGTGTGTGTGTGTGTTTGTGTGTGTGTGTGTGTGTGTGTGTGTGTGTGTGTGTGTTTGTGTGTGTGTGTGTGCGTGTGTGTGTTCACTCACTGTACTGCAGATTTGTTCTTGATGACCAGTACACAAGCTCCCTGGGCTCCAAGTTCCCTGTCAAGTGGTCGGCCCCAGAGGTCATCAAATATTGCAAGTTCAGCAGCAAGTCTGACATCTGGTCGTTTGGTGTGTTTATCCGTCTGTCTTGCTGCCTTTCACCTATTTCACTAGTGCATGCTAAGAGCTAACAAAACAATGGTGCAAATGAATGACTTGGGTCTGGGAACACATGGATGTTCTCATCACTTCACACAGATATGTTGACCAACAGGCTGGTGTACCACTTTAACAGTTGAGGTCTCTGTGTCCACCTCTTCCCAGGTGTGCTCATGTGGGAGGTGTACAACGAGGGCCGCCTCCCCTACGAGCACCGCTCGAACACTGAGGTGGTGGAGTCTCTGAACGCAGGCCTGAGGCTGCTGAAGCCCCGCCTGGCCCCTCAGCCCATCTACCAGCTGATGGAGTGGTGCTGGAAGGAGGTGAGGAGAGAGTAAACACACACACTCCCATGACAAGAACCACAGGAGATATACTGTCTCTGATGCATTTTGATGGCTAAACTGTGACTTCTTCTGTTGTCCTTCTCAGAAACCAGACGACCGCCCATCCTTTACTCTCCTGCTGCATGAGTTGAGTGACAACGGCTAATGTAGAATAGGATATGCCCGCAGTGTACAAAGATGTATTTATCTTATTTATTTATTTCCTGAGAAGATTTTTTTTTTTAATTTCCTACAGTCAGTATTTACAACTGTTGGCTTTTGCACTTTATTCACTGTCAGTTCATCTGTTTTCAGTAGCTAGCTATGGTAGATTCTGTACATGTCCTTTAGAGGGCACACACACCCCATCCACAGTGTTGAGCTTAGTGCTAGTTTATCTGCTTTTCATGTTGTAAAAGATCTCCGTACATTGAACGAGTGAGATGCTTCAACTTGGATGTTCATATTATTGGTTGACCCACTGTCTGTTCATTACATTAAGACCCCCTGACAATATTACATCTGTTCTACATTTCACCACCAGAACTGAAACCGTCATAATTGTTTATTCAACAGATGAATTGTTTCTCATTGTTGTATACTAAAGTGACCAAACATTATAATTGAAATGGTGATGAAAATTAAATATAATAATGTATATAGTATAATAAAATACTTTATAAGGATACTATTTGTTGTGTTAGAATTATTACATATTTAAATGTATATAGGACATGACAGAGACATTATGCAGATATCCTACTAAGATTCTAAAAGTAGCACAACAATCAGACAGTGGAATTTGCACGATCGGTTTATATTGACTGAATATTATCATACACAGCCACTGATGTGCTCCCCCCCCCCCCCCCCCTCTCTCTCTCTCTCTCTCTCTCTCTCACACACACACACACACACACACACACACACACACACACACACACACACACACACACACACACACACACACACACACACACACACACACACACACACACACACACACACAACTTAACTCTTATGACAAAGAACTAGTCATCCAATAGTAGATTTTAGAAGGATACTTTACAAATATATCACAGCAAAACAAGGCTAAAGGAATACATAGCACTATTATAACACCATGCATAGTGGATAACAAGCCTACACGAGTGCCTATGATACTGTTAGAAAAATAGTGTTGTGATTTTGTAGTTTGGGGACAATGCACTCTGGCCTATTTATGCCATGGATCAAAGTTCATTATACACCCTCCTCTACCTACCATCCCCCTATTAGTGAATTAGAGTTTCAAGCAAGTCTAAAATCAATTGATGCTATTTATTCCCCTCACATGTTTAAAAAGAATCCTATATCATGGCATGATAATTAAGACAAACTACAAATCATTTGAATCGTGCCTAGTAGGCCCCATCAGCACCAGTTCCACTAGCTGTGTGACTGTCCCTTTAAGAAAATGCACTTGCAGCCATTTTCTGCTCTTTGTGTGGGGTGGATTAGCACTGGGCGAAACGAGAGCATCAATCGGCGAAAAAGGCGAGAAATCAAATCTATCCTCGGGAAAACATTGGGGATCGCCGTCGCAGAGTGCGACATTGTCCGCCCCCTATTTCACACTGCCGGACGGACATGCAATTTACAGGTATGTGAGTTGTACACTGCAAATGTAGCGGGGATGGAGCTGCAACGCTAAAAGATGAACGGGGGGTGCGCTGTGTGCTGTGTAGTGATAGTGATGATGGCTGTGGGGACCTGTCTGTCGGTGGTGGATTGTGGCGTTTTGCTCTCGCCTAGACTAGTGCATCTTCTTTCCTGTTACTTTCAAACGCCAGATCACATTCAGCAGCACCATTCCTTCACTAGACTACTAGCGCTCCGTGAGATTCAACCACCAGAGCCGCCCGACCCACCCCCTCTTGCTTCCGCGGATTATTATTCTAACACATGAATCGGATGCCCGTTAGCCTAACCGTTACATCGGCATCGTAGCTTCACTCCGAAGAGATGGGTGGGGTGAGGAGAGAGAGGGTTCCTGTTGTAGCAAGTGCACTGATGAGTGACTGGTGATTCACAGCTGAACGATTTTTCCCCCCCGGCCTTGATAGTGTTTTCAGTGCTAGTGATAGTGTGTGTTCAGGGGGTGCTATATATATGAAGATAAGCCCAAAGATGCTGCGTTTGGCTGGCACTGTACATTTCAGCCTCGCCGCCTCCATCTGCCCCTCATCTTTATCGCCCCTTTGATCTGTCGGCCATCAGGAAGTACCATAGCCTATCAGCTGGCGAGATGCACACATCATTAGCATTCAGTCCTCATAGTGGCGATGGCTGCTGTGCACAGGCCTGTTCTTCTGATGTGTGCGAATGACAGGTTCACCTACTTCCCCCTTTCAGCCGAGCCGAAGCTCCAAACCGTTTGATTGTGTATGTTTCACTAATACTATTCACCGTGACTGGATCCTTTTCTATTGCCTGATATAATCATCCATCCATTCACCGCCAGTCACTTTTTTAATACAATATTGACCTGCTGCCCCGCCGCCACTAAACGATTCTCGGATCTAGTAGTACTAGATAGACTATGCGCCTCACTCAGCAAGGGGTGATGTCATGATGAGCTGATGATCATTGATGATGATGATGCTGTCTGTGTCACCTCGGTACACTACTAATAAGAAATGACTTTAATATTCCCGTTTATTGCGACCTTATCGTCGTTTATGGCAACATTTTTAAATATTATTATCTCCTGTGATATCGCTGCACTATCCTAGAATATTTTTTATTTTGACTTTTGCTGTGATATCAGTATGGCCTTCAAATAATTTATTGTGGGGTTACTAGCTGTTCATCGTAAGGGTGATGTGGTGTCTGACTGTGCCCTTTACAAATAGCACCATATGGCAAACAGCAATGCATTGCATGTTTTTAAGATAGACATCCCCACTAAAACGAATAAAAAATAACCAATGCAATGACCTGTGCCCTGATGTAGAAGTCGAAATAAACAAATAAAAGGAATTGGTAAACTATGGCCATCAATATAAACACAAATCTCAGTTTAATCTCTGTATAATCTCTCAAGGCAGATTTCTATATATAGGGATGTAATGATAACCGTGATAAAATTCCATACGATAACCGTACCGGTTCAAATTTTCATTATCATTAAAACCGTTGTACCGTTGTGATTACCGTGTTACCATGATTACAGCGCTTTGAAAAACATTGTAAATACTGTCCATCATCAACCAAAGTTGGCAACAGTCTCCCAGATGCAAACGTGCAGCCTTGGAGAAATTATTTCAGTGAGTGTATCAATCCTTTTTGGGTCTGAGTTTTCAATATAAAATGTGAAATCTGTACAGATTCAAGTGTGCGGAAATTCCTTTTATATTTGTAACTCTAGTTATTTTTCCAGCACCTTGGCCGAGACTTGGCTGGGTCGAGCGGTGGCCCTCCCTCAGAATATAAAATGTACAAATATTTCAGTGAGTCTCTCAGTACTTTTTGAACATTTTCGGCAATTTTTACGAACTAGGTATCTCGCGCGCTACGCTTGCTCGATTCCTGTCCTGTAGCTCGCCAAGCTGGCCCTGCAGTTCGCATTTGCAGCTCGGCCGCTGCGCGGCCTTGCCCGCAACTTGGCTGCTGTGTGGCCAATGAGACCAGCATCACTGATGATGTCCGATTTATGACATCACTGATTATGTCATCAGTGGGATTTATGACATCACTGATGATGTCACAGTGGGATTTATGACATCACTGATGATGTCACAGTGGGATTTATGACATCACTGGGATTTATGACATCACTGATGATGTCACAGTGGGATTTATGACATCACTGATGATGTCACAGTGGGATTTATGACATCACTGATGATGTCACAGTGGGATTTATGACATCACAGTGGGACAGAGAAACAAACAAACAAACAAACAGATAATCAAACAGAGCCCCAGCTCTCATTTATATACTGATACTGTGATAATAGGATAACTGTGATAATTTTGGTCACGATAATCGTGATGTGAAATTTTCATACCGTTACATCTCTAAATATATAGATTTATTTTTGACCGATGGATTCCCAGATTGATCTATGTATAAACAAAAATGGCTGTTCTCAAAATCTGATTGGTATCTTCAGAACAGCATTACTTTTACCCCCCCCCCCACACATCTTCTCACAAGTTAGAACGGTATACTACTTACCACAACATATACTATGAATTTAGCTATGTGAAACAGGTTGGGTAAAGTAGGCCTACTCACACGCACACGTTTTGGTGTGTTTTTTAGCTGTGTTTACCCTCCACTCTCCTCTAGCTGTCTATTCATTCACTGACCTGTCACAGCTTGGCCATGTGAGCGTCCCTCATGCATATTCATGTGATGGCTGAAGGTCTAAAAGGGGAGTGTGACATCATCACAGGGCTCACAGGACAACCGCACTTCTGTGGCTCTGTTGTTGTGTCACCCATGGTCTAAATGACAATTAGCCCTCCAGTGCCAAATACCTCCGCCAGTGTCCTAGCATGGCACCCTGTAGCCTAGATCCTGCTGGAACGGACCGTTTCATCTCTGTGTGTGTGTGTGTGTGTGTGTGTGTGTGTGTGTACACACACACAGAGATGTATTGTGAATGATCATGTGTGAGTGTCTTGATTCCTTCTCCTCTGCCAATCAGAGCTGGCCGGAGTGTGAGGATGATAACATTACAAAGATGGCCTGGGGGGAGATACCATTGAGTGGTGTGACCCTGATATGACACACTTTATGCTCTCTTTCTCTCTCACCCCCCATTTAAAATGGCGAGAACAAGCAGCGCTACACAAACGCCTAAACCACATGCCAAAAAAATAAATCACCATTTTCTCACCCTTTTTTTTTCACTCATTCACTATTCTCCATGTACTGTTTATCATAATGGGGAACGGTTTGGGTTCTCACGGTTTACATATGGCATCACGAGATCTGGCCCAGGAGCATGTGTGTGATAATGATATCATTGATGATATATCAGGCAGACATTGATTTTAATTATGTTTAATAATAATTTCCCCCAGCAGCACAACCCTACGGGATTCTAAAGAGAGTTGTTGTCTTGTGCGGTCAGTCACTGTGTCATTCAGGCATAACATAGGCCGCCTATAGCTAGGTTACTAGGAATGCAGGGGGGAATGAAGGGGCCCTTTGCAGTGTTTAGACACACGCACGCACGCACACACACACACACACACACGCACACACACACACACACACACACACACACACACACACACACACACACACACAGATGCACACAATACGCCACCAACTGTTGAACAGGGTGAGAAAGTTTATTCAGCCCAGCCATGCCGGTCTTTTGACTGCGTCTGTCTGTATTCCCAAGCACAGATGGGAGTTGAGCAGCACTGAGCGTGTCTGTCTGCTTGAGCAAACGCCTTCTGATCATCCCTGTGTCGTTACTTGTTGCCTTTACTGCGAGCTTACAGATGGCTGCTGTGTCCCTTACTGCCCACTAGTCTAACGGGAAAGAGCTTTGTTTCAGACCCAATCATCTGAGTTGGGCCTAAAGGCACCGGCGTGTGGTGGGCCACGGAGACAGCGGCATTGCCAAATAGATTAATAAAAATAAAATAAAATAAATTGTGATTAAAGATAGTTATTTATTTATTTTTATATCTAAATATGCTCAAGAATTTATATAAATTAAAAACTTCCCATTTAAAAGGCACAATTTCAATGACTTCTTCTCTCTCATTTATCTGGGAAGGTGGTCCTCGGAAATGTTTTTAACAATCAGAAGTGGGCCTTAACTTACAAAAGGTTGAGAACCCCTGTTCTATAACTTGCCAGCTTTTTTCGGTTTTCTGTGGCGGAAGAGGAGGAGCCAAACTGCGCCTGTGGTCGTTTGATTGATGTCATTATGTGACAGGAAACGCCACCCTCATAAGACGCGTGTCTGCAAACGTGAGCGAGATCAACCACAATGTATCTCATGATGTAGGTTCTTCTTATCTCCATGGGTTGTAATGGATGTGTGAGTCCATGTATCCACCAGCTACCAGTAGGCTGTGAGCTTGTGACAGGGAGTGTTTCGCTGTGTGTGTGATGTGTCGGCTTACGAGCGGTTTGCAGCTTCACCAGGATCAGAAGTTTACCTACGTTAGATAAGCCTAACTCTAATGTTGTTTAGATTAGATTAGGGTTGATTTAACTACCGTATCACAGAGAAGAGACAAGATCATCAGGGTCAGAGCCGTATATATAGAAGAGTCGCGACATCTCCGTTCACTCCAATGGTCCAGTTTTTTTTTTACCTCGCAATAGTTCCCGGAAGTAAGGTTCTGGATTAAGCAGCGCTTTAGAGTTGCAGCAGAATCAGTGGAACGTTTGTGATGTACTTTGAAAGGCTAAGACGTTTAAAGAATCAAATTGAATAGTATCAGCTTTATTTTATGCATTATTAAAATAGGGTTTGTTGTGCGATGTCAACCAAATAGCCATCGCGATGGTTCCACAGGGAAACATCGCGATGGACGATGGCATCGTCGCTGATGGACAGACGGACGGGGGCGGGGGGGAATTAATGATTTTTGAAGTTGTGCGATATCGTTTGGCTGCAATGATGCACGACACATTCACGTTTACAACAGGCTTGGATAGCCCAGGCTCTAAAGCACAGAGCCAGGCGACTGAAGCAGTAGGATATCACTACCAGCAATATTGAAAGGTGCAAAGCAAATAACGTTAACGATACAGATCCTGACCAACAATGTGTGTGTTGAATTTAACTAGCTGGCAGAAAACAGACAGAATTACTGGCGGATAACATTATTCGTGTGGGCTCAGTTTTTAACCTAACATTACGTTAGAGAGAGATAGAGACAGCAGCAGTCTATGTAATGATTG
This sequence comes from Poromitra crassiceps, assembly GCF_964638095.1. Lineage (NCBI taxonomy): Eukaryota > Metazoa > Chordata > Actinopteri > Beryciformes > Melamphaidae > Poromitra > Poromitra crassiceps. The sequence goes on from NC_139634.1 coordinate 11,338,432, forward strand.
AAGCGACTTCATGGAAACAGGCGAGTTGAATTCACAGTTGAAGACTTGTAACATTACTCACATTGGGTTAAAAACAGGAAAGAACGTGAAGTTTCTGCTTTCTCGTAACATTTTCACAACAACACAAATGACTTCTGCTCCTCCTCTACTCCGCCTCCCCTCCTCCTCTCTGCTCTACTGCTTCTCTGAACTGGGGATAGGGTGCGCTTGTTCAACACTAGGGTTGGCACGATGGACGATGGCATCGACCATCGTGATGGGCCGACCCCCCATGGACCTCTGAGCCTTCTACATCGGATCATCGTAATTAATTATCTGTTCGAATTAAAATTGTGCCGTTTTAATACTAAAAAAGGCCAAGTCCACTTACCGTGACGTGCGGGGGACGCGCCGGCGGCATTAAACAAGCGCACCCAGTTCAGTTCAGGGAAGCCTCCCCTCCCCCTCCTCCGCTCCACTGCTTCTCTAAACTGGGTGTGCTTGTTTAATGTCGCCGGGGCGTCCCCAGCGCGTGTGAGAAGTCGGCTGTGTTGTTGTGAAAACTTTTTAAGACAAAGAAGAAACTTCACGTTCTTTCCTGTTTTCAACCCAAAGTGAGTACAAGTCTTCATTCAACTGTGAATTGAACTCGCCTGTTTCCAAAGTGAAAGTTGGAGTCGCCTCATAGATACAGCAGCTGCGTTTCTCTAGCCATTTCTCCTAAACCTCTCTCATTACATTAGGTTCAAAAGCCCACGCGAATCTAACGTTATATCAGCCAGTAATTCAGTCAGTTTTCTGCCAGCTAGTTAAATTCAACACACACATGTTGTTGGTGAGGATCTGTAACGTTAACGTTATTTGTTTTGCGCCGTTCAAATTGCCGGGCCCTCTGTTGGCGCCAGTCTCTCTTTAGATCGCTCTGATCAGGGTCAAAGTACATCAGGGCGGCTGTGGCTCAGGAGGTAGAGCGCGTCGTCCACTAACCAGAAGGTTGGTGGTGGTTCGATCCCCGGCTCCTCCAGTCCGCATGTCGAAGTGTCCTTGGGCAAGACACTGAACCCCAAATCGCTCCCGATGGCTGTGCCAGCACCCTGCTTGGCAGCTGGCCTCCCTCGGTGTGTGAATGGGTGAATGATGTAGGCACATTGTAAAGCTCTTTGGATAAAAGCGCTATATAAATGCAGTCCGTTTACCATTTACATCATCAGTTACACTGTATTTAGCCTAATCTAAGCAGTAAAGGCTTCATCCTCAGTTTGAAGATTGGGACGCTAAGTGAAAGAGTAACTCTGAGCGCCAACATTTGGGTTATAATGCTGAGTGAAAATCTTGTACTGTAGTGTCTTTATCTTTGGACACATGCTAGATTGTAGTAGTCCACTAGCTGCTGTTTGACACTCAGATCTTGTGACTCCAGCTGGTGTGTGGTAGGGATTGTTGTGTTTGAGTGATGTGGGGCCAGCTATCTGTACGGGTGATCCGCTTGGTCTGTGTGGGCCACTGCCAGCATACATAAAAAAAGCTATTTGACTATATCGGATCCAATAACAATAATAACCTCACATTATTACCCATATGCAATAAACAGACTCCTTCCATTACACTTACTATACAGTTACAACTTTGTGCCACGTTGCACCTTGGGTAGCTAAGCTGCTATTAGGCGTATTACTATTACAGACTGGGGGGGGGGGGGTGTCTCCCCATCACAGTGAGCTCTGTGTCAGTCTGCCTCTGGCCAGGAGGAGGCAGACAACCCCCTCCAGCTCCCCTTTTTTCTTTTTTCTAAATTTCTATTTGGTCTCTGGCCGTCTCAACTCTGCTCCTTATTAAGCCCATTATCAGCCATGCCAGCCCTGACTGTCAGATCAGAGTTTAAAACACACGTTTTGTGAGTCACATGATAGAAGTGGGGTTGGAACTTGGACGGACGTACGCACGCACGCACGCACGCACGCACGCACGCACACACACACACACACACACACACACACACACACACACACACACACACACACACACACACACACACACAATGTCTTGCTGGACTGGTGATTTCGTATGATGGGAGACGGCAGGGCTAGGGCTGGGTATCGTTACCAGTACCAATACCAGTACCCTTGATAGTTGATACCGATACTAATAGGGTACTTAATTCGATACCCCCCCTTTTCGGCACTGTGCACTGCCAACTCCGTCACATACACCGCGCTCGGCTTCATCGCCACAGACTGTATGGGTTGTAGCTGCCGCGGTAGTGAGCCAATCACACATCACAGCAAACTGAAGAACATTTGCGGTGATTGGCTGTGGGCAAAACCATATCATATATTGCAGGTATCATTTGACTGGAGACATTTCGATACTACTTGGTACTGACTCGGTGGTTGTATTTCTGTCGATACGTTAAAGGTTTCGAGTAGTACCCATACCCAGCCCATACCCAGCCCTATGTCCTGCGCAGACTGAACAGTACTAACGGGTCCATTTAGTCCAGGGACAGATCAGATGGAGTAGAACATTAAGGGTGGTCGACTGGTCAGACGTCGTCTTATATTTAGGGATGCACAATGATATCGGCACGTCATCGATATCGGCCGATAAAGGCTTTAAAATGAAATATCATCATCAGGCCAAAACAAACATTTCTGTCGATATGACAAGCCGATCAAATGATGCTTTAATTATGCCCAAATGCTTGACTAAATGCCACATAAAAAAAGAAAAGAAAATATGGGATGTTTTACATAACCTAAGTTGAAGGAGCTTTCATATTTTGCCCAGTGAATGTGCACATTATGAAAAGCATTGTATTTCTGGCCATCATGATAAGAGTAAGCATGATAATGTGTTATTATCCACTACAGGAGAGACTTGATGCTCTCTGAAGTTAGATGGGGGGAAATGTGTGCATATATCTGTATCGACATCGGCAGCCGGCCAAAAGATTTGGAAAATATTGGCATATTGGATATAGGCAAAAATATATTCATAATATTTTCTATATTTGGAATAGTTTGAAGCTACTTAATATAGCTAATTGTTGGTTTACCTGTTTTGTGCTGTGAACTCTTCGGCTCACCAGCCATTTTTGTCATAGATGGAATTTGACAGTGGCTCTCCTGCTTCTGTGAGATGGCACATTTAGTGTTTTTCAAACGTCACTCACCCTCTGTCAAACAAACAGCTATCTGCCTTCCTCTTTTTCTCAGATGAGTACGATTGATTGGTCCTGCCTTGTTTTCTAGTCATTGAATGATAGAGAATGAGGTCCATTACATCTGCCTCTAGTCAAAATACATTTAGAATGAGGTCCATTACATCTGCCTCTAGTCAAAATACATTTAGAATGAGGTCCATTACATCTGCCTCTAGTCAAAATACATTTAGAATGAGGTCCATTACATCTGCCTCTAGTCAAAATACATTTAGAATGAGGTCCATTACATCTGCCTCTAGTCAAAATACATTTAGAATGAGGTCCAATACATCTGCCTCTAGTCAAAATACATTTAGAATGAGGTCCATTACATCTGCCTCTAGTCAAAATACATTTAGAATGAGGTCCATTACATCTGCCTCTAGTCAAAATACATTTAGAATGAGGTCCATTACATCTGCCTCTAGTCAAAATACATTTAGAATGAGGTCCATTACATCTGCCTCTAGTAAAAAATAAATTTAGAGTGAGGTCCATTACATCTGCCTCTATTAAAAATACATTTAGAATGAGGTCCATTACATCTGCCTCTAGTAAAAATACATTTAGAATGAGGTCCATTACATCTGCCTCTAGTAAAAATAAATTTAGAGTGAGGTCCATTACATCTGCCTCTAGTAAAAAATACATTTAGAATGAGGTCCATTACATCTGCCTCTATTAAAAATAAATTTAGAGTGAGGTCCATTACATCTGCCTCTAGTAAAAATAAATTTAGAGTGAGGTCCATTACATCTGCCTCTATTAAAAATACATTTAGAATGAGGTCCATTACATCTGCCTCTAGTAAAAAATACATTTAGAATGAGGTCCATTACATCTGCCTCTAGTCAAAATACATTTAGAATGAGGTCCATTACATCTGCCTCTAGTAAAAAATAAATTTAGAATGAGGTCCATTACATCTGCCTCTAGTCAAAATACATTTAGAATGAGGTCCATTACATCTGCCTCTAGTCAAAATACATTTAGAATGAGGTCCATTACATCTGCCTCTAGTAAAAATAAATTTAGAGTGAGGTCCATTACATCTGCCTCTATTAAAAATACATTTAGAATGAGGTCCATTACATCTGCCTCTAGTAAAAAATACATTTAGAATGAGGTCCATTACATCTGCCTCTAGTCAAAATACATTTAGAATGAGGTCCATTACATCTGCTTCTAGTAAAAAATACATTTAGAATGAGGTCCATTACATCTGCCTCTAGTCAAAATACATTTAGAATGAGGTCCATTACATCTGCCTCTAGTCAAAATACATTTAGAATGAGGTCCAATAGATCTGCCTCTAGTCAAAATACATTTAGAATGAGGTCCATTACATCTGCCTCTATTAAAAATACATTTAGAATGAGGTCCATTACATCTGCCTGACTAGGGCTGGGTCGGTTTGAAAATTTTAAAACCGGTTCGATATTGCTGTCTAAACCGGATCGAACCGGTATACCGATTTTTTTTTTTATTAATTTTTTTTTTTTTTTTTTTTTTTTCCCCCAAGCAGGGCTCCCGAGTGTGGCCCATAACTGTCTGTAGTGCAACTTCAGTCCACCTGATAGCGATAATACACCTCTAAGCTGGTATTGTCAACCAGCAATGATACTGAATAAAAAGAAGCAGGACACCTGTGTAACAAACACACCCTGTATTTATTTCTCATAACTATTCAGCTCAACTTTTCTTCTAAACATCAAAATAATAAATGAAATAAGACTTCTGCCTATAGTGCAACTTGAGAAAAAGGCTAATAAAAACACAAGCAGTGCAATCAGAATGGATTGGCTTACAGCTGAGCTGCCTTATAAACTTCAAAACTCACAAATTCACACAATATAGGGCCTAGGCATGGGTCGGTTTGAACATTTTGAAACCGGTTCGATATTCCCCAAAAAAACGTATCAAAGCGGCTGCAGTTGGTGGCGATAATGCACCTCTAAGCTGGTATGCTGCCAACCAGCACGAACACTGAATACAAATAAGCAGAACCTTTTAACTGTAACAACACACTGTTTTTATTTCTCATAACTATTCAGCTTAACTTTTCTTCAAACATCAACATAATAAACAAAATAAGACTTTTGCCTACTAGTGCAACTTGAGAAGAGGCTAATACGAACAATAGTGCAATCAGAATGGACTGGCAAAAAAAATAAAAAAATAAAAAAAATAATATATATATATATATTTTTTTTTAGGTTTTTTCGGTTTGCACGTGATCAAACCGGTTTGGGCTCGTATACCGAACCGAACCGGTAAAACCGGAAATCGACCCATGCCTATGCCTGACTACGGTAGTCAAAATACACTTGTGAAAAGGAAATGATGAGTGTCCCGTGTACGTGTGGCTGTGCTCTTCCTTCCTCTGAGTCATGTATTGAAGTCTAGTGAAATGGGGCAGGATACAGGTGCAGGATGAACTCTTGACAGCCACGCTCTTATTGTGAAGGCCTAGTCACATGTGGTTTTCTTAAGAGAAAATTGAGCTGTCGAGGCAATATCTGCCATTATTATTTTTGGAGCCGAGCTGTCTTAAACAAGTCTAGACGATATCTGACATCATTATTTTTGGAGTGGAAGAATAGTTGTACAGTATTATGTGAGTGTGTGCTGTAGATTTGAATGCTTCCGTGATCCGCAGCCTTCCCCGTGCATTTGATCTATTGATTCAATGGCGCTGCGAAAATATCCTGATGGATTTCATCGATCTCCAGTTCCATTTCGCATCCTCTGACTTTCTGAAATCGAGCTTCTTCTGCCCTCTCATATTAGTGATGTGGATCTATGGGTATCTCACGGTTAGATTTGATAGATTACAATAACTGGGGTTACGATTCAATTCAAAATCGATGTTCGATTTAAAACGATTCCTCATTCAAAATCGATTCTTGATTCGGTACTTAGGGGGATTTCAGGATCTTCCCCAGCCCAGTCCATGTGCTAAGAAAGGCGGTGTAGCAAATTATGGCATGAAAGCAGAATAAAGTATTTTATACTATTCTTATATATATGATTATGTTGTTGTGTTTTTATCAACTGATTGCATTTATTCATGTTAAACTTGCACAAATAAAAACTTAGTAGTATTTCTCAGTTCTCAGTGACTTCAAGAAACAAGTTAAAATAATACAAAAATAATTTATTTTATTAATTTTTGTTTTAAACCACGAATCTTCTGTTTTATTTTACATTCCAATGAATGTGATTTGTTCTCCTTTGTCCGTATTCCGTAACCCCTTTTTCTCACACAAAAACGTGATCACGAAAATAAAAAAATGATAGATTCTTGGGAGAATGGCGGTTCGTAACTTCGTACATGAAAGGTTTTTCTGGGACGGCCCTAAGCTCACATGCTTCTCTTGCTCTCTCTGTTCTTTGTCCGTTTCCGTCAGACCGGGGTGTTGTGTGAGTGACCCCTCGTTACCATGACGACCCACGTGACCCTGGAGGATGCGCTGTCCAACGTGGACCTGCTGGAGGAGCTGCCCCTCCCCGACCAGCAGCCATGCATCGAACCCCCGCCCTCCTCCATCATGTACCAGGTGCACGCACACGCACACGCACGCACGTGCACACACACACACACACACACACACACACACACACACACACACACACACACACACACGCACACACACACACACACACACACACACACACACTACACACACACACACACACACACACACACACACACACACACCTACCTACACCTACACACATACACACACACACACACACACACACACACACACACATACACACACACACACACACACACACACACACACACATACACACACGCACGCACACACACACACACACACACACACACACGCACGCACGCGCACGCGCACACACACACACACACACACACACACACACACACACACACCTACCTACACACCTACACACATCCATGATTTCCCATGCAGCCATTTTCAATTTTAGAACCCCTCTCCTCCCCTCCTTTTCGCAGGCTAATTTTGACACCAACTTTGAAGACAGGAACGCATTTGTGACTGGCATCGCCCGCTATATAGAGCAAGCTACAGTCCACTCCAGCATGGTAAGAGAAAGGCCGCTGTTCCACTTTCCAAAACGGCACCTATTACTGGATGTAATATAGTGTCATATCAAAACGGCACCTATTACTCGCTGTAATATAGTGTCGTATCAAAACGGGATGACACGAGGGGCTGGGCAGGATGTGGCACAAACGCTCCAGTTTGTTTGTAGCGTGGAGTTTGCATTATTTCTCGTCGATGTTTCAGCGAACACAAAGCCGTTTGTGAGAACGAAGCACCCTCGTGCGCTGAAAGAGAGCCTTGTTTTTTGTGTGTGTGCGGATTACTTATCATTTGGTGCCTTTCTTAGCTTTTGGCTAGGCCTGTGGCAAGACACACACACGCACGCACACGCACACACGCACACACACACACACGCACACACACACACACACACACACACACACACACACACACACACACACACACACACACACCCTCTCTTACACACTGGTGAATCAGGCAGGCACTGGGCCAGTAAAGTGCTGTGTGCTGCTGATGAGGGGATGAATGGAGTGTGTGATTTGACTGGCAAAGAGGGGGAAGTAGGCCTTTATTTAACCTTAAAGCAGGAAGTCCCATTGAGTCTGAGCCACTCTATTTGAGGACTCTCCTCCTCCTTCAGCCGCAGGGAGAGAGAGAGAGAGAGAGAGAGAGAGAGAGAGAATGCTGCCTCACCTACTTCTCACCTTGCCCAATCGTTTACACCCAATTTGTCCTTGAATGTGTGAATAGTGTTGAGATGTCGGACATGTTTTTATTGTGCTCTGCATAGTTCTACTGGTGGTGGCTTTCAAAAATCAGCTAAAGAAGGAGGGAGAGACGAGGAAGAAAGGCTACTGCCACATCCACTCAAGATGTGTTTCACTACAACATATTGCAGGAGCTACACCTTATCTGCTGATTACATCTGCTTTATGTTGTAACTGCTCCTTACGCCTGCTTTATGTTGTAACTGCTGCTTACATCTGCTTTATGTTGTAACTGCTGCTTACATCTGCTTTATGTTGTAACTGCCCCTTACGCCTGCTTTATGTTGTAACTGCTGATTACGCCTGCTTTATGTTGTAACTGTTGATTACGTCTGCTAGGGTTGTCAAAAGTATTGATAGTATCGATCAAAGTCAATACTAAAAATGTGAAACGGATACACTACTCATTTGCAACAGGTATCGAAAGTATCTATAAGTATCAATACAATTTTTTTTAAATGGATACAATACTCATTTGCAACTGTATCAATATCAGCAGTGCTTAATCAAACATACCACTGATTTCTCCCTCCCTGTCATTGGTGGGTATCTTTTGCTTCAACAAGTTCAAAGTATTCTGATGGGTAATCTGCTGTGTTATGATAGGCTGATGACTAGAGCAGGTGTAATCTGCTGTGTTCTGATAGGCTGATGACTAGAGCAGGTGTAATCTGCTGTGTTATGATAGGCTGATGACTAGAGCAGGTGTAATCTGCTGTGTTATGATAGGCTGATGACTAGAGCAGGTGTAATCTGCTGTGTAAGGTAAAGGTTTTTAATTAATTTTATCAGGTCTAGATTATGGAGAAGCGTGCATCTGTCCGTCCATCTGTCTTTGTTTATTTTGTATGCCTCTTGATCAGGGGCGGAGCGACCCTATCAGCCCAGAGGGGGCGAAGCTCTTAGGGGGGCCCCATCAAAAAAAAAAAAAAAAAGAAAAAAATTTTTTTTTTGAAGGCCAGGCCAGGCCAGGCCGCAGGGCCGGTTCCAGAACAAGATGACTAGGGGTGCATCCTAGATAGGAAGGGGTGCAGATGCCCGGCCGAAGGCCGGGCCCACTCGGGTGGCCGGTCAAAGGCCGGCCGGCCGAAAAATTTGACATGTTATTTTACTAAAAATAATGCATTTGACCATCATTTCAAGTAGAATGATACCACCCAAGCAAGAATATTTCAAGTGTTTCAAGTGCTTTACTGAAATATTTGGACCATATAATGATAATACAATTATCTCAACCTTAAAAGGTTACATATAGGTGCCAAAAAGCCATAAAATCACATCAAAGAACAACGAAAAACAACAACTATAATTCAAGTTTAAACAGTAAGTGTGCAGCTGTAGCATTTATACATTTTTTTACTTTTCAACTGAGCATGCAGACAAATAAGGGTGCAATGCATGCTTTTGCACCCCCGTAGAACCGGGCCTGCCAGGCCGCGAAGAAAAATGTGCCTTTTTTGCATGTTTGAATCGGTTTTAGCCATATTTAGTGGAATATCTCATTTTAAACACACCAATGTTATTGTCTATTGATTGAATTCCTCTCAGACTCACACCACTGACTTTATTAAATAAAGTCATTTTAAGTCACAACTGTAAAATAGCTGATAGCCCCTATATCCGAAAACACAATTTGTCACTCACTGAGCCAAGTAATATTATGTCCAAGAAAGACTACAGTGAAGCCACTTTACAGACAAGCTTGTTCTGAAGAAGAAAAATAAAAACACAGGTTGCCAGCCAGGTGGCCTGGCCTGCAAAAAAAAAAAAAAAAAAAAAAATTTTTTTTTTTTTTTTTTTTTTTTGATGGGCCCCCCTGACGAGTGGGCCCGTGGCGGCCGCACCCTCTGCCCCGGCGTACGCTCCGCTACTGCTCTTGATGTGTTGTTGTCATCCCGCCGCGTGGTATCGAAAATGGTATTGAGTATCGATATTTTCCTGGGTATCGAAAATGGTATAGAAATAGTAGAAATTCTAGTATCGTGACATCCCTAACGTCTGCTTTATGTTGTAACTGCTGATTACGTCTGATTTATGTTGTGTCTGTCTGGGCAGAATGAGATGCTGGAGGAAGGACATGAGTATGCTGTGATGCTCTACACCTGGAGGAGCTGCTCCAGAGCTATCCCCCAGGTAATACACACGCACACGCACACGCACACACGCACACACACACACACACACACACACACACGCACACATCTCTTGCTTTTTACTGCACCTCCCTCTTGAGGTTTCCTAGCCTTCTCGATTTGTCTTTGTCAAACTAAGACAACTAAGACAATTACAATATAATGCCCAATGATGAATAAATCACAACATATATGCCTTTGAAAATGTATATTGTTTTCACTTTTGTCTCACAAAATCCATCAGCTGTTCACCCCACTATAGTTCCTCATCTTTTGCGCTCAGTTCAGCTTTCAAACTGTGCAGCTGTTGCACAAAACCCACATGTACCATGGCGTGCAGGCGTAGACAGGTGTTCATGAGCACAAAACCCACATGTACCATGGCGTGCAGGCGTAGACAGGTGTTAGACATTCACGAGCACATATGGATGGACTTTTTTACATTCACACGCCATAAATATGTTGATACATTGTTACAAGATGAAGGCTTTTCTCTTCACTTCGTGAGGTGAAAGTAGCACATGCTACTGTACTGGGGTGTCTGGGTAGTGCAGTGGTACATTCCCTGCCTGCCAACACGTTCGAACCCATTTCAGGGGAAGAAAATTGATAAAAAAAAGAACATGCTACCTCGTGCAAACACTATGTTTACATTAACCATTATGTCCTTGACCTTATTGATCATTCAAGGGAGCCCATAAGAGGGTCTCACATATCAAGCCGTGTGACAGCACCCTCTTGTGTCCTTTAGGTGAAATGTAACGAGCAACCAAACAGAGTGGAGATCTATGAGAAAACAGTGGAGGTGCTGGAGCCTGAAGTGACCAAACTCATGAAGTTCATGTACTTCCAGGTAAGAGCCGCCTGGCTGTTCCCACAGTACCCATGTAGTGTAGTACCCATCCCTGTTGAAAAGTAACAATGGTTTTATGAATACTTTGTGGGACGATGAAATGGCCAATAATCAATTTCCAAAACACCTTTGATTTCTTTGTCCTCCCAGAGGAAAGCCATCGAGCGTTTCTGCAGCGAGGTGAAGCGTCTGTGCCACGCTGAGAGAAGGAAGGACTTTGTGTCGGAGGCCTATCTGCTCACGCTGGGCAAGTTCATCAACATGTTCGCAGTGCTGGACGAACTGAAGAACATGAAGTGCAGCGTCAAGAATGACCACTCTGCCTACAAAAGGTAGAGTGCCATAAATACATTATTCATGATCCACATGAATATAAATATACATTGTGTGGATGCATCATAATGTTTTGTGGAATAGCTTCCCTTTTTTTTTTTTATCTCTGCGCAGCCAAGTTTAATATTGCTTTCTCTCCCATCTCTCCAGGGCAGCCCAGTTCCTGAGGAAGATGGCCGACCCCCAGTCCATCCAGGAGTCCCAGAATCTCTCCATGTTTTTAGCCAACCACAACAGGATCACTCAGGTTGGCATGTTGTCATATCTTCACCATCGTTATTCAGTCTGAACCAAAGTCTGATAGAGCGAAGGACTGAGCTACTAACCTGAACACTTGCAACTGAACTTCTGGATGAACCGAATGAATTGTCTAGTATTTCAAATGACTGATGGGTGAATTGAGCCATCACTAAACACCTGGTTTAGTGTCATTCATTTGATTGCTTGAATCAGAAGGTTTGTAATGGAAACCCATTGCAAAACAAAGTGTAGCATATATGAAGAATATATTGTTATTGGTCTTAAAATCTCAATGTCTTCTCAATAATTTCGAGGCGATGCACGGTTTTCATTCGACATGATCAGTGTCCATGCTTGTATCTGTATGCCGTGTCGAAAACTAGCTGTTTCTGGCCTTTGTGAGAAGAACCACTGTTTAGTTCAAGGTGACATGCAGCGCCACCTCTTCTTTCTGCGCAGTGCCTGCACCAACAGTTGGAAGTGATTCCCGGCTACGAGGAACTGTTGGCGGACATTGTCAACATCAGCGTCGATTATTATGAGAACAAAATGTACTTGACACCCAGCGAGAAACACATGCTGCTCAAGGTAAGCACAACTGACCCGCGTCTTCACCTGAGAAAGGACCCCAAACCCTATAGCTGCCACAGGCTAACGCTAATCTTCTCTGGCTGTGTGTCAGGTGATGGGCTTTGGTCTGTACCTGATGGATGGGAACGTGAGCAACATCTACAAACTGGATGCGAAAAAGCGGATCAACCTGAGCAAGATCGACAAGTTCTTCAAAGTAAGAAGGCTCTGTTTTTGTTCTTTTTATCTGGCACCTCATTTGCATACATGGCCTAAGGGAGAGAGAGACGTCCTCTCATTTGTTTGTGTTTCAGCTCCAAGTGGTGCCGCTGTTTGGAGATATGCAGATAGAGCTGTCACGCTACATCGAGACCAGCGCTCACTACGAGGAGAACAAGTCCAAGTAAGCCAACCGTGGCCACTTGAGCCCAATTTATGCTTTGCCTGTTGACACTTTTGAAACCGTCGCCGACAGAAATGAGGACTTGAGTCGACACTTTCAAGTGTCGGCGAGAGGCGCTTGACTTCCTTGTTTTGGTTTTCGCTGAAATGAAATGAATGAACGTGTCCCCGCTATTTTTATCAGCATGTCCTTGATGTATGACTTAGTGAAAATCACAAAGAACATCGTGACAAAACTTCCCAGAGAGAGAGAGGAGGTGAGTTGTGTGGTTGTTGTGTGTCGTTTATATGCGGCTGCAGCCAAGTATGTTACATCTTCAGACGTGCTTTCACTGACGCCATTCCCTCTCTTGGCTCTCTGCACTAGTTAGGGTTAGTTAGGGTCTATCGAGTGTCACGTGACCGTTGAGCCGAGGAGAGAAGCATAAATGCAGCAACATGAGCGACACTTTATTTATTGTCGGCGACCATGTGTTGAGCGACACTTTCCAATAAGTATAAATTAGGCTTTACCCTTTGAACAGTTGGAGAAATGATCTCAACCTCTACCAAACTCAGAAGAGCTTTTCTCAAACCAGGACCCAAGTGCCAGAAACTTGACCACCCTGCCATATGTCCCCCACCCCACCTTACCTCTCCAATCTAGGTGGACGTGCACCCAGAGCAGCATCTCACCACAGTACAACCTGTGCGAGCAGATGGTGCAGATCAGGGAGGACCACATCCGGTTCATCTCGGAGCTGGCGCGCTACAGCAACAGCGAAGTGGTGACGGGCTCGGGCCTGGACAGCCAGAAGTCCGACGAGGAGTACCGAGAGCTGTTTGACCTGGCGCTGAGGGGCCTGCAGCTGCTGTCCAAGTGGAGCACGCACGTCATGGAGGTGGTGAGTAGAGGCAGGGGATGGACTCGGTGGGCGTGTGTGCAAACTCATGGTACACTATGCTCATAGGATTCAATACGCGGGTATGGGGTTCACGTCCGACTGTGCAGAATTCTGCTTATTTCTGAGCCGCAAATCTTTCATTGGCTTTGCAATAAAAAAATGCCTTTACAAATTCAATTTCAATGGAGAGCTTGTGAAATTGTGATTACTACAGCAGATCAAATGTAATTAATATCCCAATTCATTTATCTGCCCTATGATACATTACTTACATTTTCCTATTCCAATATATTGAATTTCGATATATATTCCCAACGCGACATGATACAACATGTTTTTGCCATTGTAAATGACTTGATAGTTGTAGCGTTGGTCCTTGCTCATTGAACCATTTATCCATCTCTCTCTCTGTATCTCTGTGTCTCTCTCTCAGTACTCGTGGAAGCTGGTCCACCCCACAGATAAGTTCTGTAACAAGGACTGTCCCGGCACGGCGGAGGAGTATGAGCGGGCCACGCGCTACAACTACACCAGCGAGGAGAAGTTTGCCCTGGTGGAGGTGATCGCCATGATCAAAGGACTGCAGGTAAAACACCGGTGGACCCCCTGTCAGGCATTCAGGCGTCCGTTCTGAAAATGTGATCAGTTGTCCTAGTAATGTTCTCAACATTCGATGGTTAGAGGATATTTGAAAACACCTTTCTACACACACAGCGTTCAAAAGATGCAGATAAATAAATCGTATTTATTGAAAGAATTATATTTATGAAGGGAAATGATTCACCTAAATGGCTTCTGTATGAAGTCTTCCTGACCATGAGGAACATGCCATTGATGATGATGATGATGATGATCTTCTTGTGTAGGTTCTGATGGGCCGAATGGAGTCCGTGTTTAACCAGGCCATCAGGAACACCATCTATGCAGCACTGCAGGACTTTGCCCAGATGACCCTGCGAGAGCCTCTGCGCCAGGCTGTACGCAAGAAGAAGAACGTCCTCATTAGGTACACCTGGAGAAAGCAACCTATGTCCCCCTTATTTCATAAAGCTATAATTGATCTATGGCCATTAGCAGCCACATGTGTAGTTTTAGTCATTATCCTGCAATTCTGGAATTCTCTTTTATTTAACAGTGGACAAATATGAGTATGAACAGTCTTAGGTGTGGTGCTCAAAATCAATGGTTAATCCCTTTCCCTTCTGCCTTAGTGTTCTCCAGGCCATCCGTAAGACCATCTGTGACTGGGAGGGGGCGAGGGAACCTCCCAACGACCCCTGTCTGAGGGGGGAGAAGGACCCGAAAGGAGGCTTTGACATCAAGGTGCCCCGCAGAGCTGTTGGACCCTCCAGCACACAGGTAAGAGGGGATAGAAGGTAGGGCTGCAACTACCGAGTATTTTCATTATCGATTAGGGATGCACCGATTGCCATTTTCTTGGCCGATTCCGATTTCCGATTTTTGAATAGTCTGACTTGCCGATACCGATTTTTGCCGATTCCGATTTTTTTTCTAAAAACAACAATTGACAGCTTACACAAACGTTTTTGTAACTTTGTTTGAAAATTAAGATTCATAGAACAATTCTTACATCTAATGGGGATCCAAATAATCTTATCTTATCTTATCATTTGCATGAAGTAGGACCATCTCACTCAAACACATCTCAAAATAAAAGTGTTCCAGGTTAGGCTACTGGACAGAGCTTTTTTGTGCAAATACAATGAATACAAAAATTTAATTAAATCCAATAGCCTATATCCCACAGCTATCATGCATTTACTTTTCCAAAAGAAAACAGGTGCAACAGAACAAAATGATCCATGGACAAGGAGTTTATAGACTGGCTCCAGACCAGTCCTCTTGAGTAGAGGAGAAATGAGTTTATGAGTTACAGTAACGATCTTCAGTCTGAATATCAGGCGGAGTTTACACACAGTCCGAAGTTTGGTATGCATATTTTTATCTGCCATCTGAAAAAATATCGTCACGCACAGAAATCCTTGCACACTTGTGAGTTCGATGCATTTTTATTATTATGTCCGTCGTTCTATTTGCAATACGAAACAAATAGTCTCTCCTGTATCAACGTTACAACATGACTGACAGGCTGAGGCACCAGCGCTGATGTGGAATGGAGAAGGCAGGTCGGACTGGACACAATGCTCGCGTTCACCTCGCCAAGTCGGCTGTGCACTGTGGCCGGGTGCAGCAGCACTGCTTCCCGGGTAGAGAGAGCAGAGAGAGGGGGGCCAGTGAGGTGAAGCGAGCCGCTCAGATTGGACTCCAGCCGAGCGGGACTCGGCCGCATCTCTGTCTCCACGGCTTATTTTCGATTTGCATGTGTGACAAACTGCGAGATTTGTCTACTTCACTGACGGTGAAAAAAATCCACAACGAGGAAGGTATGCTGGCGTGTGTGGTGTGGTGGCTGGGTGCCTGTCTCGATGCTTTGAGTTGCGCGCACGTCATGTGAAAATCGGCTCACAGAATCGGCTATTTAGAGTGACCGGAACAGATCACCGATCGAGGCCGATCACGTGAAAATCGGCCATTTCCGGTCACGTGCCGATCGATCGGTGCATCCCTATTATCGATTAATCTGTTGATTATTTTCTCGATTAATCGATTACGGTAGTTGTTTGATCTATGAAATGTCAGAAAATTGTGAAAAAAAATTGTTGAGTGTTTCCCAAAGCCCAAGATGACGTCCTCAAATGTCTTGTTTTGTCCACAACCCAAAGATATTCAGTTTACTGTCATAGAGGAGTAAAGAAACCAGAAAGCACATTTGAGAAGCTGGAATCAGATACTTTTGACCTTTTTTCTTAAAAAAAATACTTAAAACGATGAATCGATTATCAAAATAGTTGTCGATTATTTTTCTGTCGATCGACTAATCGATTAATCAGCTCTAATAGAAAGTAGAAACACGTTGAAACGTTGGTCTTTAATAATATATTTTCTTAATGGAGCGTGGCTGGAGTGTGCAGCAACACTTCATTTCCAAAGATGGGGACAGGACAGGGTGCCAGGGGAAGGAAGCCACATGGAATTTGCTGTTGGTTGATTATGACTGGAAAACACATTTTCAGTGCAAATGTTCCCATTTACAGAGTCATTTTAGAAAGAAAAACAAAAAAGGGCCTCTTCCATTCCATTTCGCTTCCCCAAAATAGCTTTGTTTTATTACAGCGACTGCATAACTTCCGGCAAGATTGATTTGTGTGGAATGAGACACATCTGGATTGATGATGATAACTTGCCAGTGCTTTGTCAAAAACGCTCGGCTTGAATGACATGTGGTGTGAAGGCAGAGTGAGTGACAGCGTTACACGAGCCACTGTGATGCTCGCTGGATGCTGTAACTAGGCAACACTCCCCTAGCCTCGCTCATGGAGGCTCCAGGACAGATTGGAGAGGATTAGAAGACGAGACCCGGAATGAACCTTTAGCACGAAGCCCACAGGCTGGCAGCTGCTAAATTGTTTCTCTCTCAGCGAACTCCCACCACTAAAAAGATTTAAGAGCTGTTGTATGAGTTATTCCAAAAGTATTTAAAACAGTTTCTGGGCAATCGGAGTAAAGGTTCCATTTAAAAGGTTAATAATCAGCTTCATGTCTGGTGGTCGCATTTCTCTTCCCCCAGAAATGATTGTCATTTTTGAGTTTTCATTCTCATACCCTGAACAAAGTGTAGGGATGATGCACGATGATATCGGCACGTCATCCCGGGTTATCGGCCAAAAAAAAGGTTTTGAAATGAAATATCAGCATCAGCCCAGAACAAACATTTCTGCTGATATGATTGGATTGCAACTTGTGAAATGGGTCAATTTTGCCCTGGTTGAGCAGCATCCAAGCCTGTTTGAATAGGATGAATCTTACAGTTTTATTTGAAAGAAAATGTGATGTAAATAAAGGTATGGCATGTTTTACAAGTTGAAGTAGTTTTCTTATTTAGCCCAGGGAATGTGTACATTTTGAAAAGCATTATATGTATGTCTGCATCTGCCAGTGGGCCATCATGTTAATAGTAGGCACAATAATGTATTAATTCATTGTAACTTATTTCATTTTTGTTTGCCAACTTTGTTTGTATTGCATGTTAGGACCCCCTCGAATATGAGATGGTTCATCTCAAGTGGTTTTTCCTAATAAATATCATTATATCATCATTCCACTACAGGAGAGACTTGATGTTCTCCGAAGTTAGATGGAAAAAAATGTGTGCATATATGGGCAGTAATTTGCCAATTAATTAAATAAATTATATAAAATAAATAATGAAATATCTGCATATTGGATATCGGCAGCAAAAAAACAACAGAAAACAGTATTGTGCATTCCTACATTATAGGCATGTTTAATGATATGATAGCAAATGTTTGATAATGGTCTGTCATTCCTCCTGTCCTGTCTCGTCTCCTCCCAGCTGTACATGGTGCGCACCATGCTGGAGTCTCTGATAGCAGATAAGAGCGGCTCAAAGAAGACTCTGCGCAGCTGTCTGGATGGACCCATAGTGCTCGCCATAGAAGACTTCCACAAACACTCCTTCTTCTTCACACATCTGCTCAACTTCAGCGGTGAGGAGAAACTCGTTCACCCTCGATTACCTCAACATCAGCACTGAGGAGAAACTCAAGTCACCCTAGATTAGCCGCAAAGTAGCTAATCTAG
Source organism: Poromitra crassiceps (assembly GCF_964638095.1). Lineage (NCBI taxonomy): Eukaryota > Metazoa > Chordata > Actinopteri > Beryciformes > Melamphaidae > Poromitra > Poromitra crassiceps. The sequence continues at coordinate 11,356,547 of NC_139634.1, forward strand.
GGTGATGACTTATGGAAAGGTTTGTCCCTGTAATGAGAGATCAACCATTTGGTGGAAGAGCAGACGGCTCACATGATTGGTCCCATGAAAGTAAAACTCAGAGATTTGTCAGTTGTTACCTATCAGGTCATTTTGTAAATTTCAAATGAACTTGTAATGCCATTCGATTTGTATTTACTATTCCTCTATGAACTTCCTTGTTGTTCTTCTCTGCTCTCTTCCCCTGTCCTCCCATGGTCCAGAGGCTCTGCAGCAGTGCTGTGACCTGTCCCAGCTATGGTTCAGGGAGTTCTTCCTGGAGCTGACCATGGGCCGCAGAATCCAGTTCCCCATCGAGATGTCCATGCCCTGGATCCTCACCGACCACATCCTGGAGACCAAGGAACCCTCCATGATGGAGTAAGATGAGCCTCCAGTGATTCGCTGTTTAAGACGGTGGCAGTGCCTAATTGGCTTTGTCTGTTTCGGCAACATACAGTAGCATAACTGCAATCCTTCTGTCCCCAGGTATGTGCTATATCCTCTAGACTTGTACAATGACAGCGGCTACTACGCTCTCACCAAGTTCAAGAAGCAGTTCCTTTACGATGAAATCGAGGCGGAGGTAATGTCTGACGGTCCTCATTTGAATTGCTATGTCATTTAATAGTCCAACACATTGTTATGGGCCTCAGTGATGTTCCTTCAAAACAGTAGTTTGATCATCTCCTCCTTGTTTTCAGGTTAACCTCTGCTTCGATCAGTTCGTCTACAAGTTAGCTGATCAGATATTTGCCTACTACAAAGCAATGGCTGGAAGGTAAGGCTAGTTACTTGCACTTTATATTTTTGTCATTGTTATCTAAGGCCAAACGGATTGTACATAAACGATATGCTCTGTGTTCCAGTGTCCTCCTAGACAAGCGTTTCAGAGCGGAGTGTAAAAACTATGGCGTGATCATCCCATACCCCCCATCAAACCGCTACGAGACGCTGCTCAAGCAGAGACACGTACAGGTACTGGAGAAATGGACAACTTCCCAATCTGCATTCGGACCAGTTCTTAGCTATTTGAAAAATGTGCTAATGTCACATCGAGAGCTTTTGAGCGTTTCGTTCTTCCTGTTCTACAGTACTACTTATGTCAGGCATCATTGTGTTTTTGTCAGGTTAAGCATACGTACATCCACTTCCTGTATGAAGGTCTTGGCAAACATTCCATGGGATATTTAACTAAATAACATGAATAGAATACAAATGCTACACTTTACTGGGAATACCTGTCTTTGTTGATGTTTCCCAACCTGTCCTCCCCTGTCTTCCAGCTGCTAGGGCGCTCCATTGACCTGAACCGCCTGATCACCCAGAGGATCTCAGCAGCCATGTACAAGTCTCTGGACCAGGCCATCAGCCGCTTTGAGAGCGAAGACCTCACCTCCATAGTGGTACGGGCGCACAAGTGGGACGCAGCAACGCAGCATGGTCACATAAACCCGCGTGGTCGTACATGTCCTCATCAAGCTCTCGCACTCAACCTAACAACTGTTTAACCCGCAATAACCCGCTATAATGAGTCACAATCTGACTTTTATCTGTTTTGAAGCCTTTTTCTCTCAAACCTCAAAACCAGCTTTCTCACACTCACCATGTCTAGTGATGCACTGGTTTATCGGCCGTACATCGGTATCGGCCGATATTCGCCTGTTGACTCCTATCGGCAAATTAGATGACATTTGCAGATGGCAGTGGCCGATGTTTATCTGTTGTGTCGCATCAATTTTGCGATGGCTAAATGTTGCGTTGGTTGTTTGTGCTCATTCAAAGATAGTGTGATGAAGGGCTGAAAGACTGAAAGATGAAGCTTTCTTTGTTTCCCTGTTACAAAAGGGAGAATAAATACACAAAGAAAGTATCAGCTATTGCCCAAATTGTTATTTTAAACATCGGTATCGGCCCAGAATTTCATCCCGCATCCCTAACCATGTCCTTCTGTGTCTCCTGGACAGGAGTTGGAGTGGTTGCTGGAGATCAACAGACTAACCCACCGGCTCCTGTCCAAGCACCTGACCCTGGACAGCTTCGACGCCATGTTCCGCGAGGCCAACCACAACGTGTCCGCTCCCTACGGACGCATCACGCTCCACGTCTTCTGGGAGCTCAACTTCGACTTCCTCCCCAACTACTGCTACAATGGATCCACGAACCGGTCAGTGTGCTAGTGTGCGTCTTTGAGAGTCCTTTTCCCCATATTTTTTATATATATATATTTATTTAACATCTCTCTCTCTCTTCTCAGCTTTGTGCGTACAGCCATCCCTTTCACCCAGGAGCCTCAAAGAGACAAACCAGCCAACGTGCAGCCTTACTACCTGTATGGGTCCAAGGTATGGTGGTGACTTCTATTTGAGAGATCTTCCTAAAAGGACCGCTTCTTCTGACAGCATTTTTGGAGAAGGCCCATCTTTCCTCCTGGTCCTTGTTAACAGTGTTTCTCTCTCTCTCGATGTGTCTCCCTCCACAGCCACTGAACATTGCCTACTCCCACATATACAGCTCCTACAGGAACTTTGTTGGCCCGCCTCACTTCAAGACCATCTGCCGTCTCCTTGGTTACCAAGGCATCGCTGTAGTCATGGAGGAGCTGCTTAAGATTGTCAAGAGCCTGGTATTCACCTCGGTCACATTCTGCCATATACATGTTGCACCCTGTTTCCTTCATACCAGAGATTCTCACCCTGTTTCCCATGTTCTCCTTCTCCTCTCCACACCTTCTTCTCTCCTACGCCTGCTGTGTTCTCTCTTCCTTGCTGCTCTGCAGTTACAGGGCACCATACTGCAGTACGTCAAAACACTGATAGAAGTCATGCCCAAAATCTGTCGCCTACCACGCCACGAGTACGGCTCCCCAGGTGAGCGTCAAGTCTGCACTGTCACAATGAACACAGCGCTTATATCTGTGTGGTTATCTGCAGATTTCACATTATGAGACCAGTTTCCATTACATTATTATGACACTTTAGTGCATTTCACAAATTTCTTTACAAAAAATTGTTCACGCATAAATGTGACTACTGTCACAATATCAGTGGGGCTAAAAAATGCTGCCTAGTTACAGTACCTCTTGAGGTATTTGTTCAAGCTGTCTGCAAAGCTTAGTGGCCGGTCAGATGGGATATATCCCTATGAGCAGGGCTCAGTAATCTGTAGATGACTGATGTTCTGGACCCTCAGTGCTATACCGGGCTTGGTGCCTGTGACCTTACTGTCAGGAGTTAACGATCCTCCTGTCATCTACTGTTAGGGACTGATTTATGGACCAGATGTGGGTCAGGGCAGCCGCACACACACAGCCTCACTGACCATTCAGATTCATACCGATAGAAATGGATTATTATTTCGTTGTCATGTCCCTCTTGGTGAGGTGCAGTATTGCTAGGCACTTGCTGTTTTGCGATACCAAAAGACAATCTGATCAAGGATTTTGCCTCACCACTATGAGTGGTAATGATGGCACTGTCTAAATGAAAATGTGGATACGTTCTTCTAACAAGGTTGCCTGTACGCTTCTCCTCTCCCCCATGACAGGTATCCTGGAGTTCTTCCACCATCAGCTCAAGGACATCATAGAGTACGCTGAGCTGAAGACCGATGTCTTCCAGAGCTTACGGGAGGTGGGCAACGCCATCCTCTTCTGCCTGCTCATCGAACAAGCTCTGGTGAGTCGTTCTGCCACTATCGCCCTCTACCCATCTTACTTGCCCTGTCCTCCTCCTCCTCCTCCCTTTTTCCTCGTTTTGATACCTTGTATTTGCTTCACTTGTGTTCTTGTCCTGTTAGAGGGAAATTCTTCCCCAAACTTCTATTCTGATACCTTCTGTGGTCCCTCAGCATGCTCAGTGAGAGGAACAGCTAGTAATAATGTATTTAAATGAGCTGTCTTGACTGTCATGATTATGTGTGATTGACCAGTAAACTGTGTGCTACCTGAAGGTTTCTGTCAGGTACCAAGTCCAGGTGACCCTGTGTGTGTATTGATCTTGATCTTCTTCTGAAATGCAACTCTTATTTTTCATTACACGCTGACATCTACCACAGGTGGTAAGGATTTAGCTCTTGTCATTGGTAACGAATGAACACAGAGAGCGGACGTGTCTTTCTCCTTCTTGTTGGTTTGGGCTGCTGTGTTTCTCTTGTCTCTATTCCACCATCTTGGTTTGGCACACAGAGTTTCACCTCCAAACAGCCATGGAAGCAAAAGGACTGAGAGCATTTGAGTTAGGGATGCACCGATGTGAAAATGTTGGCCGATAACGATAGCCGATATGAACATTGCTCTTATGGCCGATAACTGATATTTACCGATGTCGATATGATCTGTATTAAAAACACATTTGTATGATAATCACATTTTGTACATACTGGTAAACCCATGTAAACACTGTGAATTTGAAAAAGTAATGGATTTCTTTATTTCCAAAACATTTGGAAAAGCTCAACAATCATAGATTTACCACAGTGTTTCCTCTCAATGTGAAAATTTCGGCTGATACCGATAACCGATATTAACAATGCAAAGTCCGACCGACGCGAGGTGTTAAAAAAATGACTAACGTCGGCCGATACCGATATTATGAATGCCGATATATGTCGTTCATCCCTAATTTTAGTGTTGTCTTTATATTTACATTGGTATTATTCATTCCTTGGGATTACATCAGCGATCAATTTGGTTTTCAAAATTTATTTTTTTTCTCTCTCCACACAATAGCTTACTGCAGTTAAAAGGTACTTAGGATACTTGAAGAAAATAAAACCACTAATATTGGCTGGTGTGATCCCTTTATCTTCCATGGCAGAGGTGATGGTACATTTCTGGTTGGTTGTTAGTACAGATTGTGCTCAACTCTGCACTTCTTCTGCCGCCATACTTTGCTGCTTCTTTGTGCTTGCTGCTATAATACTACTCACTCTTTCTATCATTTCTTTCTGACTGCGTTGATCTGTGAATGTCTGTCTACTCTGTATGTATGTTGGTCTGCGTGTATGTGCGTGCGTGCGCGCGGCTGCTGTGTCTTTTGCATTTATCATTGCATGGCTCTCTTTTCTCATCCATTTAGCCCAGGTTTCAGGACCTGCTTCTCTGTGTTTAGTTGATTTATTGCTTGTGTTTTCTTGACTAACAATCGCCACCAAAAATAAATAAATAAATAGTTTGATAAGCTGGATAAACAACAGTCACTTCATGTCCGAGACGAGAAATGTGACCAGCTTCTACCACTAGATACAGTTACTAAGCATGCATGTTAACACTAACACTATTCTTAGTAGTCTAGTATTAGCGAAATCTTTACCTCGACCAGTGGTTCTCAAACTTGTTTGTCTTCAGTCAGTACCTCCTTTCCCTGATTTCTGAATTCATGTACCCCCTTTACCCCTTTACTCGACTACAACATTTTACTTAGAAAACGGCAAGAGAAAACTATAGCATTATGATCCCATGAATGAATGAATGATAACCCACCTTTTGAAGAATATAATAATTACAAAATAAAAAAAGATAGTAGAACCACTGGCCTAGACTGCCGAGCCACGAGAGTCTATTGTGGCTGGTTGTACGTTGTTGACATCTTGGTGCTAAGTCAGATCAGTGCGGATGTTGTACTTAGAGAGTGTCGAATTATAATCCTGGACTATGATGACTGAGGCTATGTCGTGATGAACACAGCCCCATCATCATACGCACACAGACACACTTATTAACTCATCGTATCTGCTTGTCTCCATAAGCTAGAGACCACTAATCCACCAGCATGCACCCAAGGAGCAAATGGCAATTGTCTTCTTATTGCTTTAGTCATGTCTACTGAATGGTGATAATGTAGCTCCACTCAAGCTTCTGCGGAAATACGGTGTTGCACTGTAGCACAACTCAATGCAAAAAATGCCCCAAATGAAGGAATTCAAGAGGAAGGAGAACATTACTGAATTTGGATGTGCTCTTCAAATAAACATCTGGCCATGGCTAACTGCATGCTCTGTGGGGATGTCCATAATGCAACGTGGGTTGAGATGCTCTTGATGAAAGTGATCCCCTGTGTCTGTTTTGAACCCCAGTCCCAGGAGGAAGTGTGTGACCTGCTTCACGCGGCCCCCTTCCAGAACATCCTGCCCAGAGTCTACATCAAAGGTAAGTGGTACAACATGGCGTGGTCTCTGTCTGCCTAGTCTCCACGCCAGACCCATGAGAGTTCTTACGCCGATACACTACGTTACTGCATGCTGCAGAGCTCTCTCTGGGTCTGGGACACTTTCCCTCAGAGGGCTGGTTATGGGAGGGAACCGTTCACTTGGCCGGTCATTATGCCAGTGATGGCTTCAGTCCTCTCCAATCAGTAACTGACTTTGCGATCAGACGACACGGGAGGCGCAGCCCATTTGCTCTCTCATCGGTGCTACGACCTGTCACTCATTCAATTTCAACCCGCCTTCAAAACCAGCAGTGGCTGTTAACTGGCACAGACTCACTTATGTAGTATGCGGAGCGCAGCGATTCAACGTAATATTTGAGTCTGGGGAGAGACTACTGTCTGCCTGTCTGTCTCTGTCTCAATGGTCTCTACACAACAGAAACATTACACTTCACCCTGTTCATAGTTCCATATTATACCTCAGTAGCTGAGGCTGTTTGATTATAATCACCTATTAGTTGATCACAATCGCCTTTCCCACCAAGATGGCCGCATGGTGATGTAACAGAGCACTTTGGTGTGTATATTTGCACAATAATGAGGAATTAATGATTAACCTTTAACTACTATGACTCGTTAATACTTAAAGATATGGTGTTCATATTACTGTAATACCGCTCGTGTGTTATGTGAAGACGTAGTCGTATGTTGACTTAGATAATAATGGAAGGATATTATGCAGCTCGAGAGCCTCTTTCTATAGAAGGATTTTTTTGTAGGTAAAGCATTGAAATACTCAGTGGTTGTTTTTGCATGTGTTTCCCGCTGTGTGTGTGTGTGTGTGTGTGTGTGTGTGTGTGTGTGTGTGTGTGTGTGTGTGTGTGTAACCCCTTTGGTGTTTGTGTGTTACATAGAGGGAGAGCGTCTGGAGGTTAGGATGAAAAGGCTGGAAGCAAAGTACGCACCTCTCCACCTTGTGCCTCTAATCGAGAGGTTGGGAACCCCACAGGTGAGCTCTCCTCCACCCCCTCTCTGCCCCTCTTAGCCTTCAGGACCCCACAGGTGAGCTCTCCTCCACCCCCTCTCTGCTCCTCTTAGCCTTCAGGACCCCACAGGTGAGCTCTCCTCCACCCCCTCTCTGCCCCTCTTAGCCTTCAGGACCCCACAGGTGAGCTCTCCTCCACCCCCTCTCTGCTCCTCTTAAGCGCAAATTATGCTCGAGTGAAATTGGCGGCGCTGACTGCGCCGAGGGGGTCGCCGCAGCTGGGCGTCCTATCGCCGCAGCTCGGCGTAGGGGGCGTGCAGCTCCTCGAAAATGTCACTCTGCGCCATCAACTCCTTGTTGTGAGGAATGAGGAAATGCCATTTCCTCATTTAACAGTGCTTGTCCCTCATCTAGCAAAGCCTTCTGCAGGCTCACCGGAATGAGTTTTGAAATGGAGGGACAATAAAATGTCCCCCCACTGACATGATTGCAAGTTCTTGGTAAATGACACGATAATTTTTTGGACGAGTTTGCGTGTCGTTTGCGCTTTACGTTCGAGTATGCACAGTCGCTGTCGCCGCTCGGCGGCGGCAAGGCTCCAAGTCGAGGCTGCGCAGAACCTTGCCGGGCCGTTTAGCCTTCAGGACCCCACAGGTGAGCTCTCCACCCCCTCTCTGCTCCTCTTAGCCTTCAGGACCCCACAGGTGAGCTCTCCTCCACCCCCTCTCTGCTCCTCTTAGCCTTCAGGACCCCACAGGTGAGCTCTCCACCCCCTATCTGCTCCTCTTATCCTTCAGGAAGAAGATGATGGCCATGGAGTAAAAAGTATATAACCCATTTCCCTGCTGTTATTCCTCTGTTTGTGTGCATTTTTGTATGTACTAAATGACTTAAAAAAACAGGTATTTTTTGCAGGTATTTTAAGTGATGTGGTTACGGTACTTTCATCTCCGTAGTACATCATGGGGAATAATTATTTTCATGAAACAAAATGGAAAGTATTTATTTTCATGGTTTTGGTGGAATGCCACTGTAGAAATGGACTGTTTAAACCCATTTTTCTCATGTTTTACTTTTAGACATAACAGAGCTATCTGTCATTCAAAAAGTTATAGGGGAGAGTTTATAATTTATGGAAATATATATACCCCCCAAAAAAATCTAATTTCCACCAGGTGAAGGGTTTTTGCGGGCCACCACACGATTTCTTTCTATCATTTTGTCTTTGTTATTTTCATGCTTTTGTATTGTCTTTTTTTGCCAGCAAATTGCCATTGCGCGTGAGGGCGACCTGCTGACCAAAGAGCGGCTGTGCTGCGGCCTGTCCATGTTCGAGGTGATCCTGACACGCGTCCGCAGCTTCCTGCAGGACGGTGTGTGGCGCGGCCCTCCGCCCACCAACGGCGTCATGCACGTCGACGAGTGTATGGAGTTCCACCGCCTGTGGAGCGCCATGCAGTTTGTCTACTGTATCCCTGTGGGCACGCACGAGTTCACAGCAGAGTAAGTGATGTGTGTGTGTGTGTGCGTGCGCGTGCGCATGCGCGCGCGTGTGTGTGTGTGTGTGTGAGACTACATAAATGCCGTGATCTTTGTCCAGGGTCAGAATTCAACTGGGGCTTTTTTTGAGCATTTATAAAATAACTGTAAAAAAAATGCCCCCGATCATTTTGAATACCTTTTATTTCACCCTATTTTTGTTTTGTTTTTGTTTTTAATATATATTAACACGTGGATGCATCTACTGTCCCCTGCGGGCCACTGTGGCTGATTCATAGGCACCTATGATGAATCTTAGCAGTTTTTGGTTCGAAAACAAATCAAGTTTGCAGCCTGAAGCAGTAGAAAATATTTCTGTGATGATGATTATTATATATATTATGATTTAAAGTAGCACAAATCTTAATTTATTGTTTGCTTGTTTGCCACTACGCAGTGCAAATGTAGCATTTTGTCCGTTTGTTTGTAATCGAAAAGGACCAAAATGCCCCTTTAAAAAGAAAACGTGAGTCCTGGAGGAATCCGTGCCGTTGATTTGAGTGCTTGTGTCTTTTCATTCAGTGTTTGTATGCCTCACTTTGCAGGCAGTGCTTCGGGGACGGGCTGAACTGGGCCGGCTGCTCCATCATTGTGCTCTTGGGACAGCAGCGCCGCTTTGACCTCTTTGACTTCTGCTACCACCTGCTCAAGGTCCAAAGACAGGACGGCAAAGACGAGATCATCAAAAATGTGGTGGGTATTCTGTAGGCACTAGAGTTCCACATAAACACACCCCCAAGGCTTTTCATAGGATCTGAGTGACTCCCCCCCCCCCCCAACACCTATTTGCAACTTAAATGCTTGCGTGCATCACTACTCTCTTTGTTCTCTTTTTCAGCCCCTGAAGAAGATGGCAGACCGCATCAGGAAGTACCAGATCCTGAACAACGAAATCTTTGCCATCCTCAACAAGTACATGAAGGCTGTGGAGACGGACAGTTCCACCGTGGAGCACGTTCGCTGCTTCCAGCCTCCTATACACCAGTCCCTGGCTACCACCTGTTGAATAGACCCCCTCACACAGACACACATGCACACACACACACACACTCCCCATAGCTGTGATACTAATTCTGCCTCTCGCTGGTCCTCTATCAGAGTTATAGATTGAACATTGTGGCATATATATTACTGTTCTCTCCATATTGGCTACATACTGTAGATCCAAAGACCAATTAACTCAAACTCACATTCTATCTGAAATGTGTCTGTCTTGGAATTCTTGATGCCTTGACAACCATAGAATTCTACAGCTCAGAAAAAGTACGCCCAACATTGTGTTGTATATATGTGACTCTGATTGGCCCGCTCCAAATCCCTAAATGATCCTCCTCTCAAGTGGATCAGAACCAGAGGTGGAAGCTAATCTGTGTGGCTCTCACTCGTGCATGCCTTTCTCTCCTTCCTTCAGCTGTACACCTGTGGACGGGACCAGTGACACAAACGCCAAGAAAGTAGTTATATGCTATAATCCCCCTATGCCTATTTTGCCCCCCCACGTGTTTTGAGTCGCAGCCATTCAGAGTCCAAAACACCCTTTGATCAATTGCAATTAACAGTTGCTAAATCAATAAGCCTAACAAGGTATAAACAAAATAATGAATCCCCAAATAACACAACAAACAACTAATTTTATATAAGTTACATAAAGATATTTTAAGTGCAACATGGTGCTCTAATAAGTGCTACTACGACTACTAATAGTACTAGTCCAGGCGCCATTAGTTGTATTATGACCCAGACCTGTTTTATATCACGATACATTTCAAGTTCTTCACGTTTGTGCATAATAATCTGGTCTGGCCATTCTCATGACACATTAAGTGTTTATAATGATATATTTGCATACTTCTTACAGTAGGCTTTACCTCCCTCATTTCAAAGGAATGAAGATGCATCACTTACACCCCCCCCCCCATTTGCTTTTATTTATTTTACCCACATCTGGTTTTCTCGCCTCCGAGCACATTTTATTCGGTACACCACTTCCACTGTAAATTTAACTGTTGAACTAAGTGAAGTGTTGAGTGTTGTAATTGTTCTTGTTTTTAATTATTAATAATTTAATTTACATCCTTGGTATACTTGCCTCTATTACTGACCGGAAACCTCATCCGCTCCAACCCCCTCACCCCCCCCACACCCCGTCTGTTTGTTTGGAAAGTTTTTATATTCTGTACATTGATACAGGGATATGGTTTACCATGTTTGAGAAGACACAATTTCATCTGGGCAAATGTATTTGCTTTTTTCCAGAGTACAAAAGACAAAAGAAGCAAGCATTAAAAAAATACCTCTAGGTTGTATAAAGACAGTGTTTACTGGATTAGATGAACCAGTTTTGAGTGTGAATGGATATGTTGGTCTAACAGACAGACCTACAAAATACTGACTGTACATTCAAACTCCTATAAGGGAAGTACTGTCCCTTTTAGGTTAAAAAAGAAAAAAAATGCAGTTATAATGAAAAGACAGTTTCTAAATATATTCAGTATTTACTATTGTTGGACTTTTTGCTTTACATTTAGCAGTCTTATCAAAATATGCAAAATTTGACCGTTTTTCTTTTTTTCCCCATGAAGAAAATCAAAGTTCTTCAGAAATAACCTCCAAACAGCCCTGTGATCTGTCTTTTTCCGACCTGCTCCATTTGAATGAAGAACATTTCTTTTGTAATTCCAGTGGTCCTTTTATGATATTTATTCACACATCTCCGACTTCTTGTTCATTTAAAGGGTCATCTAATGAAAATATGAAGGAACCAATGCATCATCTTCAAACCTTAGCATGGCAAGTGTAATTTATTGTCATCAATGGCTCCATTTGTGACATGAGGCTTTGTTTATGATATTGTTGTACGAGTGACCCATGTTTTGAAATACAAAAAAAGGAGAAAAGAATATAAGCTGTACAACAATGGTCCTGCAAAGGATTTGAAATGATGTTGTATTTCCATGAAATAAAAAATGTCTAACTGAAAGAATTAAGAGTTATATTTAGCAGATTTCGAAAATATTCTGCCTTCAAATCCTCCTCTTAAGCTCATACGTCCGAGTTTTAAAGTTGAAAAGAGACTTGTTTACCTATACAAGTCCTGGTCAGAAATAACAAGCACTTTGATGGCATACTTCAGGGATGCTGGATCACCTGTCCTGGAGCTCAGCCAGGAAGGATGACATCACATCATTAGGTAATTAGGGCAATCACCTAATTAAAGAATCTGGTTCCTTCAGGTCACCCGCACTGGTGCTCTTTACACCCCCTGAAAGTTTCAGCCCGATTGCACCGAAAACGGCATAGCTGTGGCCGGCCGAAATTCTGCTCACTCACACGGACACTTGTCTTAGAACCTGTGGGGACCCCCCTGTGAGTTAGGCCCCCCTGGTCTGGAACATGACATCATCACTGATGACATCATCACTGAACTTATGACATCACATCATTAGGTAATCAGGGCAATCACCTAATAATTAAAAAGGTCACCCGTAAAGCGGCACAGCCGCGGCCGGACGAAATTCTGCACGCACGGCACGCACACGGATACTTTTCAACTTATAATAAGATAAGAAGATAGATAGGCTACTATGTATGTGCGTGTTTGTGTGTGTGTGTATACATGTATGTATATAGTGTGTGAGGATACATTTATTGTTTCAGATTGAAATGCTGAGATAGAGTAACCAGGCATGACTCACTGACTGGTCACCTGAGGAGTCACAAGCTAAAGGAGGCAGATGAGATAACCAGTCTGAAAGATATTTCTACTGCGGTATTTCCATTTGCAGGTTATTCAAATCTGGCATGGATAAAAACGGTATGTAGCTCATTCAGATCAAATAAAATTGGGAGAGATAACAAACTGCATTGACAGGCAACTATAGGGCCTACCCTACCTACATCTATGAGGAAAGGGGAGGGGTTTATGTCAGATGATGGTGACCACAATTGCTCAAGTGACATCATGGATGACATCACAATTGTGACACACTGCCACAGACACCACTTAGCCAATTTTAACTAAAGAAGATGGGCCACATATAAGACAGAAAGGGAAACCTTTTATAAAAGTTTGTCAGACCTAGGAGTTTTTATCATTTTCTCTTGAATCTTTATTTGGCCATAGACCACCAGCTGATCACAAAAGCAGTTTTACAGTTCCTGCATGATTCAGAGCTGTATCCGAGAATATAGTTAGTTATATTCTTGGCCCGCGGAGGGCAGTAATACGCGTTGTAGCGTCTACACTGCCGGAAACGAAATAAGTAGTAGAAGAAGATTTCGAAATTTCAGCGGCTGCATACCATACATCCATGGGCTGAACCGCCACAACACATTAGAAGTAGAAGAAGCATTGGCTGCAGTGCTGCATGACAGCAAACAAACAAAGTTGTTTCCCTAGTCAGACGGTCAAGACATGTCTTTTTCAAGAGCGGCTTTGAAAAGGTTCAACGACCATACTGGTAAGTAAGCTTAGTTACCGTAGTCGTAGTAGCATATCTGTAAGTTAAGTTGTCTATCCAAACTAGCCAACGCTAGCTAGCGTTGTAACGCTAGGTAAGCTAGCCAAATTTAGCTAACGTTAACGTAGCTGCGACACGCAACTCTAAATGGATTCTCCTTTAGAGTTGCGTGTCGCAGCTAACATTAACGTATAGTTAGTTATATAGCGTTAGTTAACGCTAGGCGGTTCACCCAAGACTCTGTAAACAAAGCCAGTTAACGCATTGGCGTTATAATAACGAATGCTTAATCTTGAGTTAGCTGACGTTGTGCCTTTGATCTAAGGTTGTGCCCCTGCACCGGGGACCTACGAGATCAAACCAGATGAACTGAAGGGAGCTGTGTCGTTCCAGAAGTCTGAGCGGTTCAGAAACAAGGAAGGTGGGTTACAGTGTGTGATATCTTGGAATGGATCAAGACAATACAGCAAGAAAGAAATCACAAGCGGAATTCGCTCATACTGAGCATTAGCAAATTGCGCAGTATGAGCGAGAAGCGCCCGGCTAGCGGGCTAAAAGCGGAATAAGAAATGGTAAATATGTGCCGTTTAATTTCTCATCTCCAGGGGCTGGGCCGCCAATGCCTCCACCACCTCCACCATCGCCCTGCAAAAATGTCCCAATTATGTCACCCATCCGCAGGACTTTGTCTTTTGATGGCATTGTAAGTTAATAAGTGATAATTTACCTTTTCCTGTCGCAACTTCACTCAGATGACCTGTCATCAGTATCGCTTTACTACTGTATCATCATACAACTATGCTTCTTTGTATTTTACCATCCCATAGGTTGATAGATCAAGTGTAAAGAAAGAGAGGAGTGACATCACCATGGAACAGAAACAACAGAGACTCTTGGAGAAAGAGGTACACTTCACTAATCAAGCATTCACCTATATTGGTTAAATCAATAGGGATGTAGTGATATGCTCATCGGTGCAATGAAATACACTTTATGGACTTCACGATTCGATACAACAATATGCTGTAATAATAAATAAAAGTTCAATGACAACAGTCTGTCTCACTGCAGAATTATGTTTATTTCTGAGCTACCTACCGATCATTCTAGGGTTAGGGTTAGGGATCATTCTAGCCATGGCACTGGCTTTATAGACTTAACAACATTGTAACATTACAAAGTGCAAACAATATTTTAGCTTGCAAAATTCTTGTAAAGGGCAAGCCATCTCATTTGTGACTACTACAACAGAATAAAATGTAGCTAGTATAACAATATTTTTTTCTGCCCTACTGTTACGTCCCTTAAATGGTGTCAAACCATTGTCAAACTCATTTTCGTCCCCGGGCCACATGGAACCCAATTTGGTCTCAAGTGGGCTAGACAAAGAAAAGTAATTCATAATAAACCTATAAATAACACCTGCAAATTTCAGTTTCTTTTAGTGTAAGGAATTAGGCCTACAGGTACATTTTAAGAACACAGTGGTTTCACATAGGGTTATCTCAGCTATAGGCCTATCATATCAAATCTACTGTCTGTAACTGCATTTCCAATTGACAGCAACCGTGCAATTCTTCTCTATATTTAAGGGTATTGGAAATAGTTTACCTAGCCTATACAAAGCCTGCAAATACAGTAGGTGAATGGCTAATAAACAGTAGCTGCCTGCAGCTTCAATACCCACACAACAGAATCACTCCTGGCTGTCGAATGGACTGGCCAAAGGGCTATCACGAAAGGCTATCACAAAAAGAGCTAATGCAAAAAGGCTATCTAAGAAACTAACTTTCAAACACATCTAGAGTTAAGTTTACGTATTGATACATTCTTGTATTGTGATATATTGAACACACCCACTATGCGTGTGTGAGTTATAACCTTAGCTTTCATTCCTTCCAGATCCGGTCCCTGGTGCAGCAGCGAGGGGAGCAGGACCGACGTTTGCTGGCCCTGGAAGAGGAGCTAACGAAGGTGGAGGCCAAGCTGCTGGCAGCAGTCAGGGAGAAAACTACTCTTTCTGCCAATGTGACCACCCTGGAGAGACAACTTGCTGAGCTCAAGAAAGCCAACGAGTTCCTAAAAAACAAGGTCTACTTTGCTTTGATGCTCATCTTTAGTCTTGTCTGTTTAGAAATCCTCTCATCGTTACACATAGATGAGATGTGGCTATCAAAGCAGGTTATCTCTTGTGACTGAGTAAGTCTCTCTCTCTCTCTTTTTTAAGGTTTCTGCCGACACTACAAAAAAGAGGATCAACACTCTCACAGTGGAACTGATGGAGGCCAGGAACAATTTGGATGTTAAAAACAAGGTTGTAAACTCACCTTGACATGGCAATATAATCACATCCTATATTAGTTTTAATAACACTTTTGTCAAGATTTACCATCACATTGTTGAGCTACAGTGAATTATGCTTGTATATAATGTAAGGTGTGTGTCTGTCTGTCTGTCAGGAGTTAAGTGTCCTGCGGATTAACACTGAAGGCCAACTGAAGATGCTAGAAACAGATCTGCAAGCTGCCAGGGCTACTCTCGTAGCTCTCAAGGACAGGAATAATGACCTGGGTAAGACTTGATACCACTGGAGACTAGGGCTGTGAATCTTCACTGGCCTCACCATTTGATTCGATTATGATTCAGAGGGCTACGATTCGATTATCGATGCATCTCGATGCATCTTAAATCGATGCATAACTTTTTTCCCCCAATACATGATTTATTTTTTCTCACTGTGTGGCTACTTTTAAAATAAAAGTGCATTTGGAATTGCATTGTATTATGATCCATAATTAAAATAAACAACTGCATGTACTTCCATTATATTTTATTTGATTATATAAAAAAAAATGTAATCGATTTTTGACATTTGTGAATCGACGCAGAATCGTGCACGTCCGCATTGCGATGCATCTTATAATAGATTATTTTTGACACCCCTACTGGAGACCATGGAGGGTGTAAGCAGGTCTTTATTCCCACCAAACATTGCACCAGTTGATTTCAGTGATTATTGGCATTCTATCCAGAGAAGAGGAACTAATCAGTCTGTGGTTGGCTTGAAAACCCACATACCCTCTGCCCCCATGGGACATGGTTGAATACCCCTGGTGTAGATAAACTAAATCCGCAGCAGGGATTAAATAATCTGTGATAAACTGTGCTTTTACTTTTTATAGAGGACCTCCAACAGGCGACCAAAACACAGAACGAAGAGCTGGAGAATGAGACTGATCAGTTGCATGGTGAGTTCTGTGTAAGACAGTGTTCTGCCTTTTTTGTTATTAGCTGTGTTGATCCCCTCACTGCTAGAACCATTTAAAAATGCACAGAAAATGCATCATCTAGCTTTAGTGGTCAGCCTGCCATGATCAAATAAAAAGTACAATTGCAATTACATCACATTTCCATATACTGTATGATATAATGTATAAAGAAGAGCCATTCTAAACCGTAACGCCTACTGGAAGTGATCTTGGAATAAACCCGGGAATGGACTTGGTTCTCGGAACCAAAATTACCGTCGCATGTACAAAAAAAATCTACAGAAACCAGTGCCTGCTTGTGTTAGCGACAGCATCTTTCCTTTTAATATATTTCTATCTATAATCCTGTCTTGTTTTCCAGCTGTGATTCACGAGCTGAGGGAGGAGATCAAAGTTCTGCAGAACTACCTAGACACAGCCAATGACCAGATCCAGGTATAACTAGGGCTTTAAAGCAGTGGTTCCCAACCTTTTCTGTCATATGTACCCCTTAAGCTGTTTTTCCATGCCAATAGTACCCCCTCACTCATGCGTGTTGATGATTCTCCTAAATTTGTTGTTTAACTTTTAGTTGAAATGCAGACAAACAAGTAAATCCATACAACATATTTGTTTCACTGAACTGCTGGTGTTTGGGCTTGGCCTTTTTTTCCTTTTTGTCACCAAGCCTCCCAAACCTGTTTCTGGAGTGACAGCAACTGAATGTTTTTGAGCCATTTATCAGCATAGCAGTTGACACTTGCCAGGGGAAATAGTTGCAGCGTGGACGTACCATTTTAACATTGGGCTTATGAAATGACTTGGAATGTCATATATATATTTAAATCATTTTGGAAGTAAATTGTAATCTCAAATCTTTCCAAGTACCCCCTGCAAGCTGCTTAAGTACCCCTAGGCGTACACGTACCCCTGGTTGGAAGGATAACACGGGTGTATTTTTTTTTTCATGTCAAAAGTCTAAACCCAGTTTCACCACATTTTCTGTAGACATATTTTTCTTCTCTTTGCAGAGGGGAGGAGGGGGTTGTTCAACATGATGCACTCTGGTAGTCAAGGCAGCAGTATATTTCTGTGAGCTGCTTTTTATGTCAAAAACAGGAGCCGATGACTTCCGGAGGTCATGCAAACTTGCAGCTGCAGTACAACAAACAAACCGAAACTTGGTACCGGTACTTTTACAACCAGTACTACTGGTACCGAATTGCAACTTAGATTTAGGTACCTCATTTAGGTGCCATGCCTGAGCTGCAGAGTGAAATATCTGCCTTCCGGTGCTCCGAAACCAGAGCTGCACATATATTGTTCACTAACATAGGGCATAACATAACATTATCATTTGAAATCCTCTTTACAGGCTCTTTAAAAAAAAAAAAATGCTTTAAATCTGCTTTTTTTTTTTTTTTTTAAGTACCGTTTCAGGCACTGTTTACGCACGGTACCATTTTAAAAGTATTGTTTTTTTCCTCCATTTATTTATTGTATTTTTTTCCTCCAAGTGAAATGGTTCATGGTCACTCACGATTGTCTGGAAGACCAGTCGGCTTGGTTCCAGGCTTAAAACTCTATATAATGATTTGTCTAAATGTCTATGTTGAGCTCTATAATGGCAACAGGAACACGCTCTTTACACTGGTGTTCCCCTTTAATTTGGACTCTTATGGAAATGGACATCTTTTGATTTGTGCTTTGTGAAAGGAAGACTTGACAAATGTGTTTGGCTGTAGGACTTGCGCTTGAAGCTCCGCGAGAAGACAGTGTTGGAGCACACTGCTGCAGATTCTCAGCAGGAAAAATTGGGGTAAGGAAATGCCTAATGACTTCTACAAGTAAGTTAAATCTCCGTTCTATATGACACTGATTTGCCACTTCTCTGCAGACGACTAGAGACGGAACTAGAGCAGCGTACTGCTGAGCTACAATCCAGCCGAGATGTGCTGAGACAAAAAGAGGAGGAGTCGGACAAATATCAACGAGAGCTCCGAGCGTCCCAGGATGCTCTATGCGAGATGGAGAAGAGGTTGGAGAATGGAGAGCTGGAGCTGAAGACTTCACAGCAGGCACTGAGCGAGATAGACGCACAACTGAAGCTGGCCAACCAAAAAGTTGAGGACTCCGAGGCCACAGTGCATCAACAGGAGGCAGAGCTGTCCAGGCTGAGGGCGGTGCTGATGACAAGGGAGCAAGAGATGACAGAAAGATGTCTGTTCTTTGAGGAAGAGAGAAGTATGTCCTGTTAAGATGAAGAGTCCTGTTTGCCATGTTATGTTACTTGGAATTGAAAAATATATATATTTTAGTGTGTGTTTGTGTGTCATTTTTTTTGTTTTTGTTTTTGTTTTAGGCCAGAATCAGGAGGAGGGGTTGAGGAGAGTGGAGGAGTTGAAGGCAGAGCTGAACTCCCTAAAGGAGGCTAAGAGCAATGAGGAAAAGAAATGTCTCCAGCTCCAGCAAGAACACGCTACTCTTACTGAAGACCTGGAGAATGAAAAGGTTACACACACACACACACACAGTTTTGTCTTACATGGCACACTGATTTTAAGTCCAACAGCCAAACCAGGACTCATTGCAATGCCAGACATATAAGCGGCAGCTCTGTTGAGTCCACATGTGTAATGATGCTCTGCTCTCACCCTATGTCTGCAGGCACTCGTAGACTCCCTGTCTGTGCTGCTGAATCAGGAGAGGGAGGAGTTTGAGGAGCAGCGGAGGCAGCTGAAGGATGAGATCGAGGAGACGCTTGGAGAGCTGTCTGTCATGGAGGAGCAGGAGCTAAATAGGCAGGAGGTGGCGGAGAAGAGCCAGGACGCCCTCCAGAGGCTGCAGGTGCAAAACAAAGAGCTGGAGAGACAACTGACGGATACCAGGGCATCGTTGGCCAGGTGAGGAACTAAAGAATAAAATACAGTGACGAGGAGTGTTGACAGGAAGGAGAAGAGTAAAGGGAAAATGTGCAACCTTTGAACACGGCGATGTCAAAATGAAAAAGGAATGTGCTGAAATGATAGAGATTCTCCACACTGGTCTTGAAATGCAACCCTCATTCATTCATTGTCTTTACCTGCTTACTCCTATTCATGGCCAGGAGCAGGATGAACATTTCTTCATTTTATGGGGCAAGGCCATCTGGCCTTTGGCGTCACAATTAGTTTAGGGCACAAGGCCCTGTCCAGGACAGGTGGTCAGTCCATCACACAGGTCTAATGGATAGACAGTCACTCTGTCATATCCATACTGATGGGAACACACAGAGAACATGTAAACTGCAGTGCAACACCATTCATTTATTTCACTTATGTTACATATTGGTGTTCTGTGGTTAGGGGGGATTACTTGTGTTTTAGGGGGCCAAAAGTCAAAACTAATTCTAATCAGTCAAACCATCTACTTTAATAACAATCAATCAAAACAACAACTTTAATATCAATCAAAACTGTGTGGTTGCATTCTCAGTAATGTGGCAGCGGTGGAAGAGAAACACCTGGCAGCCATGAGAAATATCCAAGAGGAACACACAAACTCTCTGAACAAGATCGGTGACATTGTCACAGAGCTGGAAAGGTGAGCACTCAAAGTACCAGTATTTTTTGAGGACTGTAATGTCAGTTTTATTAACTTTTCTTTGGTATCCTTTGTGTTAAAATATGTGTGAATATACAGTATGTCAATAATGTAAAGCCTCAAACATTTGTGTCTTACCTTTCAGCACCAAACAGGCTCTGAAGGGAGCAGAGGAGAGAGGGAGAGAACTGGAGGTGGGAGTGGAGAGACTGACCCAGCAGATACATCTCGCCCAGCAAGCTGAGGAGAAGGCCAGGGAGGGGTATGCTTCACATTCACACTGGAGTCTGTGCTGCAACAAGTGTCACCTTTCCAACTTTCACGTTCATTTTTTCTGTCCTAGAATGCGGTCAGACGTGGGGCAGCCCTTTTTTTTAATGTAATGTTACACAAATATGCAAAATGTAAAATTAGGCACATATTGCATCACTAAATGAGGTTTCTCCATATTTTGTGTAAAGCCAGAGAGTATGGAATACATAGAGAGAAGAGAACCAAATTTATCGATTATGGAGTCGATTAAAGTAATAATAATATAAAAAATGCTTTAATTTGTGCTGCACATCAGCCCTCCCACAGCTCGTCAAATATGGCATTCATAAACAAAAAAGGAGTAGTTTGGACAACTTGTTGTTTGCCAGACATGTGACTCACTCTCTCACATGCACGCGCTCTCTGACACACACACACGAGATCAGATGACACCGTCAGTCACGTTTTGGGTCTAAACACCTAAACACTATCATGTATGAGCAGGTTAAACTGTAAACTTACTTTGACCTGCCACATCAGTGATATATTGGGATTCTATGTCCACTCCGTTCTTCTGACCAACTTTTATATTCATGAGCGGTTGAATGGCTGCTTAACGGGATACATTTTTGGAGATTCGCCTGTTTGCCATACTCCCAATAGTATAACTATAATCTATATGTTTTTCTCTCCTCTGTGTGTGCATTAGAAAGTGTGGAAACCCTGAAGTGGCACCTTTCCATCATTCATTTTCTTTTGCTCTGTCCTTGGCTTTCTAGAATGATGTCAGAAGTGCAGACTTGTCTCGCACAAAAAGACAAGAAGGTAAAGTCCATGGAGGCAAGCCACACAGCCCTGATCAGCCAACTAGAGCAGGAGGTACAGCTGCAGACACAGGAGAAAGAAGAGGCACTTGGACAGCTCGAGGAACAGAGAGATCAGATTGTTCTTCAGCTCCAACATCAGAAGGAACTGGAAGAGACCCAGAGAGTACTAGAGAAGGCCAGCGAGGAGAATGCACGGTATGCTACACATTCACAATCGAGTCTGTGCTGGAACAAGTGGCACCTTTCCATCTTTCATTTTTTCCTTTTGCTCTGTCCTTGGCTTTCTAGAATGCTGTCAGAAGTGCAGACTCATCTCGCACAAAAAGACGAGAAGGTAAAGTCCATGGAGGCAAGCCACACAGCCCTGATCAGCCAACTAGAGCAGGCACAGCTTCAGACACAGGAGAAAGAAGAGGCACTTGGACAGCTCGAGAAAGAGAGAGATCAGATCATTCTTCAGCGCCAACATGAGAAGGAAGAGGCCCAGAGACAACTAGAGAAGGCCAGCGAGGAGCATGCACGGTATGCTACACATTCACAATCGAGTCTGTGCTGGAACAGGTGACACCTTTCTATCTTTCATCATCCTTTGCTCTGTCCTTGGCTTTCTAGGATGTTGTCAGAAGTGCAAATTCATCTCGCACAAAAAGACGAGAAGGTAAAGTCCATGGAGGCAAGCCACACAGCCCTGATCAGCCAACTACAGCAGGAGAAACAGCTTCAGACACAGGAGACAGAAGAGGCACTTGGACAGCTCGAGGAACAGAGAGATCAGATCATTCTTCAGCTCCAACATCAGAAGGAACTGGAAGAGACCCAGAGAGTACTAGAGAAGGCCAGCGAGGAGAATGCACGGTATGCTACACATTCACAATCGAGTCTGTGCTGGAACAAGTGGCACCTTTCCATCTTTCATTTTCCTTTGCTCTGTCCTTGGCTTTCTAGAATGCTGTCAGAAGTGCAAACTTGTCTCGCACAAAAAGATGAGATGGTAAAGTCCATGGAGGCAAGCCATACAGCCCTGATCAGCCAACTACAGCAGGAGATACAGTTTCAGACACAGGAGACAGAAGAGGCACTTGGACAGATCGAGAAAGAAAGGGATCAGATCGTTCTTCAGCTCCAACATCAGAAGGAAGAGGCCCAGAGACAACTAGAGAAGGCCAGCGAGGAGCATGCACGGTATGCTACACATTCACAATCGAGTCTGTGCTGGAACAAGTGGCACCTTTCCATCTTTCATTTTCCTTTGCTCTGTCCTTGGCTTTCTAGAATGCTGTCAGAAGTGCAAACTTGTCTCGCACAAAAAGATGAGATGGAAAAGTCCATGGAGGCAAGCCATACAGCCCTGATCAGCCAGATAGAGCAGGAGGTACAGCGTATTATCAGCCAACTACAGCAGGAGGTACAGCTGCAGAGACAGGAGAAAGAAGAGGCACTTGGACAGCTCGAGGAACTGAGAGATCAGATCTTTATTCAGCGCAAACATGAGAAGGAAGAGGCCCAGAGACTAGTAGAGAACGCTAGCGAGGAGCATGCACGGTATGCTACGCATCAGGGTTGTGCAATGTCACCCAAATAGCTATCGTGATGGTTCCACAGTGAAACATCGTGGTGGCGGGGGGTGATTAATTTGAATTAATTAATTATTTCTGAAGTTGCGGTGCCGTTTGGCTGCTCCAGTGCCGCTACAATGCACGTTCACAACAACAGGACAGCTGAGCTCTACATGTCATGAGAGACCTGCGGGCTTGGATAGGCTACTACTACAGCACAGAGCCAGGCGATTCAAACAGTAGGCTATCACTACCAGCTGTATTGAAAGGCACAAAACAAATAGCGTTAACGTTACAGATCCTGACCAACAACGTGTGTGTTTAATTTCAACTAGCTGGCAGAAAACGCTCAGAATTCCTGGCGGCTAACATTAGAGTCGTGTGGGCTCAGTTTGAACCTAACATTACGTTACGGAGAGATAGAAACACAGCAGCAGGCAGCCTATGTAATGGAGCAACTTCATGGAAACAGACAGTTGAATTCACAGTTGAAGACATAGCATTACTCACATTGGGTTGAAAACGTGAAGTTTCTTCTTTGTCTTGACATTTTCACAACACCGCATTCTGCTGTTTATCCTCTCCGCTCTACCGCTTCTCTGAACTGGGGATAGGGTGCGCCTGTTTAATGCCGCCCGCGGGTGTGTGGAGTTGGCCTTCTTCATATGACTAAATCTGCAAAATTTTACTTTGAACAGATTCATGATGGTCCGATCATGTAGAAGGCTCAGAGGTCGATGGGGGTCGGCACATCGACGATGGTCGATGCCATCGTCCATCCTGCCAAGTTGTGCCAACCCTACTTCACGTTCACGATCGAGTGTGCTGGAAGAAGTGGCACCTTTCCATCATTCATTTTCCTTTGCTCTGTCCTTGGCTTTCTAGAATGATGTCAGAAGTGCAGACTTGTCTCGCACAAAAAGACGAGAAGGTAAAGTCCATGGAGGCAAGCCACACAGCCCTGATCAGCCAGATAGAGCAGGAGAAACAGCTTCAGACACAGGAGACAGAAGAGGCACTTGGACAGCTCGAGGAACAGAGAGATCAGATCGTTCTTCAGCTCCAACATGAGAAGGAAGAGGCCCAGAGACTACTTGCTGAAGCACAGGAGAAGAGGTGAGCAAGAAGGTCATACGTTTGTTTTCTCTCTTTTTTTGATTATTTTTCCATCTGTTTGAAAGGACCCCCCCCATTTCATTTGGTTGGTTTATCCGTTTTCCCTAAGGACTAATGATTTCCTTCTGTATTCTCAGCTCTCAAAGTGCAGAGACTGAAGGCTGGAAGAGAAAGTATGAGGAGCTGTTTGCTAAAGTCAAACCATTCCAGGTCAGTCATTTCCACACCACTTGACATTTGACAATGTGACAATATAACAAAGCAATGGGATTTAAATTACATGTTATTCATTTATGAAGAGAAATTATGTCTCCATGGAGACATTTATGTAAATAGCATTAATGGTTTGGGGATTAATTTCCCCCTCTCTTTTGTTCATCACAGGTTCTCAATAAATATCTCATCTGTGTTATGCACACAAATAGGCCTACTTCTGAGGGACGTGTTCTGAACATTTTGCAATCGGGCTTTTGGGTATTTTGCCTAAATGTTTGTATGTGGATGTGATTATTAGTTTGCACTACATTGGCGTATGCCCACGTTCACATGTTCCGTTTATGAAATACAAAATAGGCTATAGGGAAATACATTATCTGTGTCTCGTGTGTTGATCACACCCACCCGTACGATTTTAAGATTTCAAAGTGGGCCGCAGCATTCTCAAGTTTGGGAATGCCTGCACAGTATCTATGTACAGTATTAACTTGTTGTCTGTTCATGTTGGTGTGTTCCTACAGGAGCAGCTCAATGGGTTTGCAGCGGAGCGAGATGCTTTACTTAACGAGAACGGGGCGAACCAGGAGGAGCTGAACAAGTTGGCCGACGATTACGCTCGTCTGCTGGGTCACCAGAACCAGAAACAGAAGATTAAACATGTGGTGAAGCTAAAAGATGAAAACCTTGCCCTCAAACAGGTGAAACACAAGAGCAATCCTGTTTGATTTCCAAACTACACACACTAGATAACAGTCTTATATTCTTGAAAGACCATTTAGTACCGTAGTTCTATCTCAAGCTTAAGATCTTTCAGTCCAATATACAAGCTTTTAGTTTCTCCTTCCTCATGTCCTCGCAGTGTGCCTGTGTGTGTAGGTTTTGTCTAAGCTTCAGTCTCTTCCCTCATTGTCTCACTGTGCCTGTGTGTAGGAGGTGGCTAAGCTTCGGTCGCAGGTGAATCGGCAGAAGAACAATCTGGAGCAGCTGAATGCAAATCTCCCTGGAGCTCCCCACCGCAGGTTGGATCCCAGCAAAGCTTTCCAGCATGAAAGCAAAGAAAACAAGCAACCAACCAACCTCAGATAAGGTGAGTGCTTCACTGGACACTCACTGCATCACACTGGCCCTGCACACAGAAAGCTCTGTGTAGATATAAATACTAAGAATTGAACAGACTACCGGAATTCAACATTTGCATCTCTTGCTGTATTTGATAGATTATTGTATGGAAACCTAATAGTTTGTTTAATTTGTTAGGAAATCGCCAGCCGCGACAGCGTGTGGCCTGTGTCTCTCTGGACAGATTTTGTCAGCACAACCGTGCAAGATGCAGTCGCCAAACTTTTTTTTCTGTTAATTTGAAGTTCAGATGTTAATTTTTCCATTAATTTATAATACTTTAAATGTAACCCTAGCTGTAACTTTTCCTGTTTTAGAGGGATCATTTTGTTTCAACAAATGTTTAATGTTTATACAAGCTAAAGATTTTTTGTTTTTTCCCCATGTCACTTTAGGGGCTCAGTAATACTGAGATCATTAAGACATGCATATCCTGACTGCAGACAAGGCAGCAAACAATAGCATCGTCACTATGGAAGTTTTATTTTATGTATGCTGGCTTTTTATCCCAGAAACTTTCACTTTGTTTGATTGGTATTTTGTATCTTGTATTCCTGTTTTAGCTTTTTTTGTAATCTGTTCTTTGTTAATAAAGACATTTGGATCCTCTTCTTTAACCAAACATGTTACTGAGAGTTATTTATTCCAATTAAGTTAATTAAGTTTGTATCTCTAATAATGACTTGATGTCTACTGGGTAGGCAGTGCACGCTTACTGAGCTGTTGATTACATCTTTACTCTTCTTATTCAGTGTACCGTGCTTCTGTGTCATGTCTGTCCACAGCCACTAGAGAGCACTCTAGGACTGCAGCCATACATTTGAGCACAACAAAGGGCATCTATAACCAATTCACATTGAATTCCAGCTACAGAATGAACACAAATTCACAGACTAGACAATCTTGGGTTATGGGTCGGTCAAGCAGCTTTATTTCCTTTAAGCCGCTTACTGTAAGATTTTAGCAATCGTATAAGTTTATTGCAAGCCACACTGCTATGTTTGATCTAATAAACGTTGGTAGGACATCAGGTTTCATGTGTGCAGACTGTACGAGGATGATGCCTACTTTTAGTGACAATTGGATACGACATAGGCAGAAAGTATTTGGACAGAGATGAACTTGAAGACCTTTTTACAGTCTATGAGTGGTGCTTTCTGGAGTGGGTAGTACAGAGCATGCCCATAGGCGAATCCCTCTATCCAAAGAGCACCTCAAACAAACAACCGTCCAAAGCGCTCCTTCCCAAGCATTTTTTTTTAAAACATAATAAAAAATATGCCATGTTTTACACAACTGATGGATAAATCGCACTACAGGTGAGAGGAAAATGTAGCCTATGTTTTTTTTATTAATAAACATCTTGTCCTGTGTATTAATTAAAAAAAAATTATAGGGTGAGGTGTTCCTTAAAACAAAAAAGATGAAACACAGCTTTTACATTTCTATATACATGGTATATCATAATTATTACATTATTATCACACTATTACCCCGATTATGTTACTAAGCTGTAATGTAAAGTGCTAGCAGTAGTTCCTTCACAGCCTATTTGTATAGGCTACTGCTTGTGTTTTTGCTAATGCCATACAGGCAGAAAATGTAATGCTGACCAATGCTGACAGTTAATAAATGTGAAAGGAGACACTGCGGAAAGAGGGAGAAGCATACTGCCTCTGCAGAGAAGCCAGTGACACAGAGATTTCAGAATAACTTTAACAACAGCACTCTCCTTCAACACTGATGAGAATAGTTCACTGCAATCAAATCATGAAAACCTGTCTCACTCATTGTTGGTTTCAGAACTTTAGAGACTTTTTTGTTATTGGTCATGGGCCGACTATTCCACTGGCTAGAGTATGATGGGAGATGGGAGCTTATGCCTATAGTGTTAGTATTTTTACCTCTACATTTACTTGTTTAAAGGTAATTTAAGAAAATGTGGATAAATATATAGCTATATTTCCATATAATTTGGCTTCCATAGCACAACATAATCATGTTCATTGTTTGCAGGTATTCTTCTGTACAGATTTTAACAGGAGTCACTCAGGGGCTTTTAGGGAACTTAATTTTTCAGCCTTCATTCATATTGAACCTCAATGCCTCATTTAACAAAGGCACCTGCCTACTTTTCCTCCACATTTGATTCCAATGTCATGGGTGTATGCTACATGGCATAGCTCCCCACTTTTGCTCTTACACCATTCCTGAAATGATCTACCCGCAGCCAACACACTAGTTAATTGTACTCATGCCTGTTCAACCAGGCCAGGAAATCCTGCGGGCTGCTGTGCCAAATACCTTCCACCGGGGGAAATGCGCATCTGCTTCCTGCTGTCAAAGAGTTTCCATGCATCAGAGATGGGGAAAAGTAGGCTACACACCCTTTACTTAATTAGAAGTAGGCTATAGTTACTTGTATACAAAAGACATAAGTAGCCTACTGATTCAACTTGTTTAGGCCTACTCAAGTAAAAGTTTAAAAAAGTGCAGGCTCTGAAATGTATGAGGTAGGCTATAAAAGTTTAAAAAATATATTTCTAGTGGCTGTAAGCGAACTCAAATAATGATAGCCTATCAACACAGAGGCTATTGCTAAATATGCAGCTTTCACGCTTAACATCATTGGACACAAAAAATACAATATCCTGGTCAGTCTAGCCGTCTTGAAAGGACCAGCAGATGTCGCCTGAAACGCATTTACAATGGACCGAATTCATTTGAGTTCTCCAGGCAGAGTATCCAATATACAGTCAGTCACTATCAATGTCACACATCATCATTGCTGGGTGTAGGGTACTTGTGGTGTGTGCCCCCCAACCCACCCAGTTGTTGCACAGGGTCAAAAAATAAAGAAAAATCACGTTCATCATCCTTAAAACAAAAAAGCATGCATATTCATATGGACTTATGTGTGCCTGTGGTACCAAAATAATTAATTTAAATGTATGATGTATAGGCCATGGCTATCCTTCTCACTTGGACCTATGATACGTTGTTTTTCGTTTGTAGAAAACCATTAAACTACAGAACTAATTAATGAAAATTATGCGAATAAAGAAACATTGTAGGCCTATTGGTTATGTTTGTCAGTGACTGTTTAACATGGTGTTTTAACTTTTCTATTGTCGCAAGCCAAGATGCACCATCGTCACAAAGTGAACCACATTTTCACTATTAGTGTTTATAAAAAAAAAGAAAATCCAAAGTTCACGTGGAGGGTGTTTTTCCCAGCTGATCCATCCATTGGGCAGTTTTGTCTCCATGCACCCACCACAGCCACATATCCACACTTCCTCTCCTGCCCATGGCATATTGCTAGAGGAGAACAATCTTCTGTCGCTCACGGATTTTTCGCATTCATTTGTTTTCCAGCTACTTGGAAATGAGTTTCGGAAGTTGTGCGCGCCTCCCTGGGTTGAGTTTGGCGCAAAAAGCCGCTCAGATAACCGTTAATGACATAAGTTCTAATGGGGAAGTCTCTCTTTCATTGGCTATGCTTCCCTTTTCTAAGGCTCGTCGACAGTTTTCGGAGGTATCCTCCGTCCAAAAGGAATTTGATAATTGCGTGTGTGTGCGTCTTCTACCTATTTTTCGTAGTTTCACAAGTTGGACACTCGCTGGACAGACGGACTGATAAAGACAAGTACAGAAGGAGCCGCGGATTGTATAATTTGGGGTTCACCGAAGCCCATCAGGCAGACTCTGTGGTGGTGAATGCGGGCTCTGTGGTCCCGACCCGGTCCAACGTGGTGTACATAACGCTAAGGTCTAAGCGTCTCAAACCGTCAAATATCCGGGGTACAGTCAGACCAAAACTGAGGCAAAAAGTGAGAAGGATCAAATCAGGTAACGCGGCTTTTACGCAAAACAAAGCTGGCACTTTGGAGAGGGACGCGAGCCAAAAGCGCACATTTGGATCCAAGACGTCCTGGAGGGAAATCAGAGACATAAACTACAGATCTTTGGACAGATCTAATACGGATCCACAGTCAGACCCTCCCGTCAGCTCTATCCGAATATACAGCCAGAGGGCACCGCCATGGTTCAGCGCAGAGGACGTCAGCGCCATGCGCTTTCTTGCCGATGCCAAGGTTTTACGCATCAAAGAGGAAGTCTCTCATCATGCAGGCTCTCAGTCGCTCCTGATATTTGAGGGGGAGACAAACGTTTCACTGACTATTATTAACCCTGTGCATCTAAAACTTAACAAAGTATGCGAGGGACAGTGTGGAATTATCAAGAGACCCGTGGACACCAGCGAGGTCTTTGCCTTCCATCTGGACAGAGTGCTGGGACTGAATAGGACCTTGCCAGCTGTAAGCAGGAAGTTCAGCTTTTTACACGGTAGGTGAGGTCAGTAGGCTAGGCTACGCACACAGACAGTGGTAGCCTATTACATAATTTACGTTATTGTATTCCTGTTTTTTAATTGAATTATTTATAATACAATACAATATAATTTAATCCGATAATTGGTTAAACTAGAGAGAGTGAGAGAGCATGAGGACAGGACATTACTTCCTAATTTGATTTGATAATTCCCTTGCCTTTTTACAACGAATTTCAATTGAGTACCTGGCTACAGCACAAACTAGCAATATCAACACGTGTAGCCTACATGCCACTGGTGATGAGGACTCTATAACCAGGAGGACTAGTCTGTATTTAATCATTTTGAGAGGTAAAGTATGCTAATCTCTAAAAGTTCTCCTCACATGATTAATTGATATGCCCCAATGGAATCAATTGGTGAATATAATTTAGCAGGTGATCAACATGTAATAGGCTATAGATTACATTTTCAAATTAAAATAGCTTGAACCTTTCTTGATTCACCCCCAGTTGGAAGGACTTTGTGCTCCTGGTTGACAAAGTAATGATTGATTGTTTACATGCTGGAGTAGAGCAGCTTGACTACAGGAGGGATGGGCTTCGTATGGCCCCTGCTTCCGAGCAAACATGTCCACCCTCGCATAATCAACAGCATCTGGACCTGTATACATCATGACCACAAAGTTTTCCCAGATCTTCATTTTGGACAGCATCGGCTGAGTTTGCTGAAAACAAGCCTCGTTATAAACACCCCAGGTTTGCCATGACGTCTTCTGTAAATAAAGACACAAATGCCACAAACTGACAGTCCTTCAAGTCAGTTTTGGTAGAGCACAGAGTCCTTCAGGTTAGGGAGATGTTCTCCACTGATTGAACCACACATCCCCAACAGCCAGTGCTTGTCCATCAACAGCCATGCTGCCCATTCAGTTTAGCACATCACTCTGGAAAAGACTGTCAACCAGGAGTGTGTCGATTCCAAGTAAATTTCAAGTCAACACAGAGGGCTCAAGGTCAACTCAAGCAAACCAACTCCTATTCAATAACACAATAGTTAATAAACATTGTGAATATATTTCTAAATGCAGGCAATTCTGAGCCAAAACTGCCACCAGGCAAGTGCAAGGCTTCAGTAAAGTGGACTTGAGATGAGCCTCAAGACCACAAGATTGGATTGAGGTTTAAATTCACACTGCCAAACCTTAGAGAATGCAGCTTTGTGCAGACATGTATGCGCCTTTTTCACCAGCAGCCATATGCGTCTAAAAGTCAGCGAGTAACACAGGTGCAAGCAAATGTTAATGAGGGTTTCCAACTTCCAATCCATGTACTGTAGGTGTTCCAGTGCTGGGGCCCTCGTTAATGTTTTGCTTGTACCTGTTACTTCCTGCCTTTTAGACACAAAATGGCTGAGGTGAAAAAGGCACATTTTAATGAGATCTCGTGTTGGGAGCCGGTTGTTGTTTGGAACATCATCGTCACCAAAATGAATATTCCATGGAATCAAATTCCTTGGCTGCTCTGGGAAAATCTGGGTGGGGAAAGGAAATGAGTAACTCTGTCCCTTCTCCTCAACAACCACAGTCAAAAAGTGCCCTTGAGCAAGGCACTTGAACTCCAAACGGCTCGAGTGGAGCTGCTCGATTGCCAGCAGTGGAAGAATGTGGTGGCACTGGGCACCTCCCAGGTGTGAATGTGGTGCTGCTGAAAAAAACGTGCATGCTCAGCAAGCTTTCTCTGCATAAATAAAGGTTAAAAAAAGCACAGACAGTTGCTGAGTGACAGCCGAGCCTATAATCCTTCACTCCTCCCCCAATAGATGGTCGTCCCGGTCCCGTGGTCTTATGGGACGCATCCCTCGACCCAGATGGCCTTACGGCGGGCCGCTCCACCGTGAGGCTGACATGGGCGGAGTACCAGAGCTCTCTGAAGCAGAGGTGCTGGCAGAAAAACACCACGCCCAGGTCCAAGTCCGGCTGCTCTACCATTCATCACTATGAGTGGGGCAAACTGGCTCTGTTTGATTTCCTCTTACAGGTAATGGAGACGGTTTTAACTTGAGAAATAAGAGGATCATAACTGATTTTGTAAATGGCATATTGTTCTGGCTTGTGGAAAAACAAACTGACTGCAGGACCATTGAAGCCTGTATAAATGCAAGAACATTCCTAAACTACATGGGCATCAATGAGAAAATGCATACTAAAAAAACAAAAAAAATCATTATGAACAACTTTATTTTTTGTAGGTGTGTTTTTTTGTCTGGCAACAGTGATTTGTTCAAACAGCTGTAACTGTAATAAATAAATAAATAGGCTATATTTCCAAATATTGTCCTTTGGCTGAGTGGGAGATGTTTGCTTTCCTGTGTGGGAGGGCTGGATCCCCAGATCCAATGCTGGCATCAAGGACACAACTGCAGAGAATTCATTAAGCACGAGGGATCAAGCCTAGCAGCGTGAGGAATTTGGACATATTGAATAACATCAGTTCGTAAATATTTGGAATTACATTGTTAATGCCAAGATGGCTGCTGAGGTGATATATAGCATTTGATCTATCCAGAAGAGTTTAATCAAGTTGTTCTTAGGTCCCAAGGTTTTAGTATATTGGCTCATAGAAACACTAAAATAGTATAACACCAAAGGAAAATATAATATCATGCAGGTGAGATAAACAAACCCCATGGAGCATATAAAACATCTCCCAATCAAAGACCCAATGAATTGAATCACAGAAATTATTGTATGGATGTAATTTTTGTAATATGAAACTCTTTCAGATTTATAACCGTCTGGATCAGAGCTGCTGCGGGTTCAAGCCCCGGCAGGAGGACGTGTGTGTGGAACTAGGCCACCATGCGGAGTGCGGGGACCAGGACCACATCGCTCTGGCCAACATCGTCCACAGGGGTCACGACCCCCGACACCTGGTCTTCACCAACAACAAGGGATTCTTTGACCGCAACGAGGACAACCTAGACTTCAGGCTCCTGGAAGGAATCAAGGAGTAAGATCAATCCACAAAAGAGTAATGTGTAAATTACGATCATGTTTGTGATTTTGTGGTATGAAGCTACAGTTTTGTGAAGCACTAATTTTCACTATTTTATCAAAGTGAAACCTACTTTAACCCCATGTTCACACTGCAAGCAACTTGGTTGATGGGTCACTATTCTGGCTGATTGTACAGATCTTGTGCAGCTACAAAGTTTTGAACATGTAAATAATTTGTCACCGTTTTGTTATTACTTACCATTACATTGTTTTGATTGGTTAACATAGATAGCGAGCCAATAGCATTACTTCACAGCTTACAATCAACCCCAAAGATGGATGCAACTGTTTTCCAAGCATACTGTAGCTTTGGAGATGTTTATTCCTGTAGTCTTTCAGAAAAAACAAACTAGATAAGTTGTAGATAAGTGGGAAGCTTTATGGCTGTAATCAACTTCTTGTCAATGTTGCACTTGCCAAGCAGAACTATTATTTATCAAACAAAATCCCATCAAAGGTCAAATTAGGAGGCACGGGAATCTCATTGGCTGTTGATGGCAAACAATAAGAGTGGAAAGTTCAGCTGGGGTCAACTCTTATCGGCCGACAACAATCAGCTGACATCAGTCGCAGCTCAGACCTCTTAATGGACTCCTGGGTGACTTGTTGATCATGTTGTTAGGGTTGTGTTGCAGGGTTACAATTAGCACACAATTAAATGATTGAAACTAAAACTCCAATCCGTCTGTACACCACCCCCCCCCCCCCCCCCCCTCTCTCTCTCTCTCTCTCTCCAGGCTTCCGGAGCAGGCGGTGGAGGTGCTGAGGAGCAGGAGGTTGAGGGAGAAGCTCCTCCAGTCTCTGTTCCTGGACCAGACCTACTGGGAGAGCCAGGGCGGCCGGCAGGGCATCGACAAGCTGATCGAGGTCATCGAGAGGCGAGCCAAGTTCCTCCTCACCTACATCAACGCCCACGGGATCAAAGTCATCGCGATGAATGGGTGATGAGAGCGGGGGGATGGCCAGATGGTTACAGAGAGAGACAGTCCTGGGATCAGTAGGTCGAGGGTTTGACCCCCACAGCATCACTGTGTCCGGTCAACACTCTGAAGCCTTACCTGCTCACTTTTTGAAGTTGCTCTGGGGAAGAGCATCAACTAATGCAGAAAATGGTCAATAAACATAATGTAATTTAGGCCACTTGGCGGACACTTCAAGGCACCTTATTATAGTTCTTTGAGTGCATAAATTGTTAAGCATGGGTGGCCCTTGCAGTGTTGATGTCATGGTTTACCCTTTGAGCCACACAGGACTATATCATTTGAAGGTTGACACCTTGGCTAAAATGATACTTTAATGATTTTTTTAACATATATTTAAAACATAATTTAAGTTTACTTTCAAAGATATGAAGTTGAAATATTGTTTAGTTGTCAGCTAAACAGCTTTGAGCAAACATCCATAAACCTATTCGCAATCCTATTGTGCACAGAGGAGACTCGGAGGGTTTTGTTTAACTCTTGCTTACTGTATCTTTCTATCCCAAAGCCAAATACACTTTCATTCAACATATTATTAAAGGGATACACCACTTTTTTGGAAGTTTAGCTCAGTTGACACATCCCCCCAAAATAACCAAGATACACCATGCCTTACCGGCACTCTCCGCTCAGTTTACAGTGAGCTACAGTCATGAAGTAGTAATTATCGCCATAGAATGGAGGCTAATGGTACAGCTGTTAAAAATCTGCCAAAACACACATCTCACGGCGCCAAAATACATGTTGTGCTTCGGGTACTCACCACACGATGAAATATTAATCCAAAATGCACATACCGGTAATTGGTCTTTTTGGAAGGAAAAGAGGTAGCCGGCACTACTTTCCAAACATGGCCGCCAACCTCTTTTCCTTCCAAAAAGACAGATTATGTGCATTTTGGATTAACAATTCATCGTGTGGTGAGTACCCGAAGCACAACATGTATTTTGTCGCCGTGAGATGTGTGTTTTGGCAGATTTTTAACAGCTGTACCATATATATCTTGGTTATGTTGGGGGGATGTGGCAAATGAGCTAAACTTCCAAAAAAGTGGTGTATCCCTTTAAGTGAAAACAGAGCAAACAATTATGTCTTTTTTTCTATTGCCTTCCCAGCAACTGTATGTTGCATCATGTATGAATGGAATGCAGTGATTTAGTTATTGGCTTTGCTGTTCCCAAAGTGTGTGACTGGAATTATTATTTCTAAAGCCTCTTATTGTAGCTAACAAGCCATGTGCCATGGGCCATGGGGCCATGGCACATGGCACAAATCCAGCAGACTTTGGTCTTGTCGGGGTTGCACATGATGCAAAAAGATGTCAGTTTAGAGTCCCAAAATGTGATTTTTCTTGAAAATAGAAGAGAAACGGACAAAAAAGGATGGAAATCCTGTCTTACCCGATTTAAGAATTTGGGTAGGCAGCTCCCTCCATCCTCCAAAAAATAACGGTTTTAAGATTTGATACTATATTATTTATTAGCAACAACAGGTTTTTAGCAGAGCTGAAAGATGTGACAAAATATCCTTTGAATGGGATGTGGCTAGTTATTGTACTTTTGACTTTAGAAGTTGTTTAACTTAATTCTAACCTACTTTACGATGGGCTCTGGCTTTAACTTTAACTGCAAAAATCTTTTGCCATAACCATTTTCATTTAATATTTATTTATTTTTGTACTGTTTTCTTTCTTTCTTTCTTTTTTTACTTGTGGAAGATGTTTGAGCATCAGATGGCAAATAAAAGCACTTATTTTTCAAATGTCAGAGCTTTGACCAGCAGAATTATTTGCAAGGGAAACATGAATCAGTATCAGACTTGATAGTAGCTGCTGTACTAATAGGAGTTGTACGCTAACAACTGAAGTACTGCAGGCGAGCTGTCAATGACAGGAAAGTCTGCTCAATTTACTTGTAACCTCTGTGATTGCTGGCACTCCTCGTCTGTCTTATATGGCAAACCCACCCATCGATCACCTAATTAAACCAGAACAAACAATAAAAAGCATTTTGCAAATAGTCTTTTCCCAGGTCTGTTCAGTATCAGCCACAGCATGGTCAGAAATAGTGTGTGGCTATGAAACCTGAGCTGAAGCAGGGCGTGGGGCTGTGCATGCTGTCACAGTGTGCTGTGGGCTCGGAGAGCTTGGAGTCTATGTGGGGCTTTGGGGGGCTATTTTCTGGTGCCGTTCACTCCGCTGTTGTTTTAACCCCTTTGCACCCGCATTAGTGCGTCCGTGGGGGGCCGTGAGGGGCCGTGCCCCCTGTGTGTGTTTGTGATGGGAAGGCCCCGCTGGTTCCCAGAGAGCTGTGCAGGGGCCCTCGCTCTACTCACACATGCAGGCCGTCATGTATGAAGATTTACACACATGAACACGTGTGTGGACACATGGACAAATAGTCTTGTCACCAATAGTTTTGGTATGTGTATGCATCAATATACTGTATCAAACACACATGCACACGTGCGCACACTACACACACACGCGCGCACACGCCCGCACACACACACACGCACGCACGCACGCACGCACGCACGCGCACACACACACACACACACACACACACACACACACACACACACACACACACACACACACACACAGTTCTGTGCAGGTCAACCATGCCTGATGTCATGCTCAGTAATGAATAGTGCATAAAATAATCCCATAATCTAAAATGTTACGCCTCTTCCTTTAGTCAGTAAATAGCAGCCGTTGTTTTGAAAGTCAACATTCGGTTCCACTTCCATGTGAGAAATGTTGTTAAAGTTTTCTAAAGGTGGATCTGTCATTTTGCTATGAGACTCTCCATGCTGTAGCCTACATACTGTGCACGATGCAGCCATCCACTCCCACGTCTGCCTCTGTCTCTGCCTGTTCCTCTGTCAGTCTGCTTAATCGCTTCACACACACACACACACACACACACACACACACACACACACACACACACACACACACACACACACACACACACACACACACACACAGAGAGAGCATGCCAATTCCCACGAGTCAGGACAGGACAAGGGGAGGTAAGTGCTCATTTAACCTTCGGCATTGTGGTATAATTATTTTTTTCTTGCCCTGATTTGAACATTGATGCAGAATTTACAGGAGTATTGATAGTCATCTAGTATTACTGTATAAGGGAAACTGAAACTGAAAACAACATACATAGAAGTATGCACACAATATACAATATTATAACATTGAAACCCTGTCAGTCCAAGTGTGTGTGTGTGTGTGTGTGTGTGTGTGTGTGTGTGTGTGCGCGCGCGCGTGTGTGTGTGTGAGAGTGTGCGTGTGCTGCTGCATGAATGTGTGTGTGTGTGTGTGTGTGTGCGTGTGCGTGCGTGTATGCGTGCGTGCGTGCTGCTGCATTATGTGTGTGTGTACTGATGGAACAGGTAGCCACAATCATCCTATAACATCAGTGATGTCATAAGATGGATTTTGGTCAATAATGACATCACTGGTGATAACGCGGCCTTGCGCGCAGCTCGGCTGCTGCGTGGCCTCGCGTGCTCTATTGGCATGCGCAGTGCACAATAACCTGGTCTAATTGGCAATTGCTCAACTTCACTTCACCCATGACATCACTGTCACTGATGATGTCACATCACTAATGATGTCACAATGCCTATGACATCATCAGTGATGTCATGAGATTATTTTGGTCAATAATGATGTCACTGAGGACATCACTGATGATGGGGACAAAAGTTGAAACAAACATTGCCCACTTGCTCCCTTTTATATAAAAGGATTTACAGTATACACAGTATACAGCAAAACACAGAAAGTATTAGACTCAGTCACTCGGAACAAACAAATAATACAACAATGAAAAAATAATGAGAGGAAAAGCAAGTTATCATTTAAACCCAAGTTTCTGTGTCTGAAAGAAAAAAACAAGTTTGCCAGCCAGGCAGGTTGTTCCAAAGTTGGAACTTCTTAAAGAGACAGTGCGCTTTGTCCTTAAAGAGACAGTGGGCTCCACATGTTCCTTCAAGTCAGAAATGATAATAGCTCTTTGATATAATTTATTTGTCAGACTATCTATCTCTGTTCCTCTCTCTTTATTGCCTCTTCTACCTTAAGTTTAATATCTCCAAATCATGTTTTTTTCCCACCAAGATATAGAAAGTGAGTGGATTTTGGATTTGAGGCAGAGGATGATGAAGTGGACATGGTAAGTTTAGCACTGACTCCAGCTGGCTGTCTGTCGGCTGGTCAGGTTCCAAGCAGCATCCAAACAGAAGAGCTCTTTCTTCTCTTCTCTTCTCCTCAGCCCAGCCCTGATAATCACTCGGCTTTACCATGATGTCACTTTTCCCGTTCGCTGCATTCCCCACTGTGGCGCTGACCCGCACTGAACCCAGGAAACAACATGAGCAGGGCCGTATGCAGGCTTTTACAACCCAGGTCATTTTAGTGCGGTGGCGAGGGGGGTTGTTTTTAGCTGAAATCTGCACTGGAGGTGCAGGAGGTTCCAGCTGTATATGGCTATATTTCAGTTAAAAACTCTGTAAATGATAAAATTATTTTCAAGTCAACTTGGCATCTTAGGGCTTGTGGAGACTTGGATTACGCTAGGTGAGCAGGATAGAAGCATTTTTCTTTATGTTTTTGCTCATGGCCCCCTTCACACTCAGCAGACAGCTCTACTTGCCTGACGCGGCTGGTCTCCATTTCTCCAAACTGGGACCACGCCGGCTGCATTCTACTGCGTGTAGTACACTGACTGTATGCAACTACCTCATACAACCCCACTTAACAAAAAACGGAACTATCCCTTTAAACCTCAGCATTAGCCTTGATTGACAAACAGACAAGGAATCTATAAAGAAGGAAAAGACACCACTTCCATCACAGCGTTTTTGCAATCTGTGGACGCAATTAAGCATTTTTCAATCAAAGATGAAACAACACAGATACTGTATGATGGTTTATAGTGGGACTTTCCATCCCTGCTCCATTCACTTCAATAGAACGGTCCCCAAAGTCTAGCGCCAATGCAAAATTTGAACACTGTGATGAGAGGGATGTCTCTTCCTTCTATATACGGTAGGTTACTTGCACACAGAGAGGAAGCAAATTGTTGCATTTCTGATCAACTATGTCATATGTCATGTTATTTTTGAGGGCTTTTAAACAGAAATGACAGATGAATAGAGTCTGGGGCTATTTTTCGTAAAAAAAGAAAGAAAAAAGGCATGACCTCGGTGTCCTCAATGGTAGATACGGCCATGTCCATGAGAAACACTTTAATTCGGTTGAGTCATTGTAAAATAAGGTCATCTGTAATTATCATCAGCTGGTATTTTGAAATTGTTTCGTTCAGTGACTGGGAACTGAGAGAGCAGGTCACGTGGTGGCTGGGTTTACCTAGGCTATTTCACTTAGGGGGGGGGGTGGAACGTGCTTCTCTTTGGCAGAGCTTCTCTCCGGCAGAGCCTAAGCAGATAAGACAGGTTGTGTTTCCACATCACCATCTTGCTCGGCGCAGCTTTAACACCCCGTCACACACACTGCTTTGCAAGAGGCCTAGATAGCTATTGGAGCGTGCAGTCTTGGAAAACAGCTGGAATGTTGCGTCGCCTTTCGACACCGACGCCTCTCCAGGGGTGTTCCAACAACATCTAGCACCTGGGTGGCAGACTGACAGTCAGGCACCTCCACGAGTGGATTACACAGAAAGATACTGAAGAAAAGAAAAAAGCCCTGAAATGATTGTCTTTTGTCTCCGACGAGATATGAGCCGCCGCCAGACACAACAAAAATGTCCAGCCATGTTGTTGCCTTTGTTGGAGGAAGTTTACTGGAGAGAAGTTGAGACTGATAAGGACTCGAGGGGAGAAACTGAAAGAATGTCAACATGTGTCGGTGATGGAGTCGTGTTAAAGCTTGCTTGTTCCACTGTCCTTTGAAATGCTGAATAGCCACACAGAGTCTGATCCTTTGTGAGTCGTGTAATGAGATCACACGCTGAATAACTGTCTTTTTTTTGTAAACAGACTTTAGCCTGAAAATATGGCTTCTACGTGTGCGAACATCTTTGGCAGGCCTGGCACGTCGCCCGGATCTTTTTTGGTTTCATCCTCCCTTGGTCAAAAAGAATCGGTCTGATGGGATTTTTAAGTCGGCTTTCCTGACTGAAAATAGATCGTCCTGCAAATTCTTCTTCTTGCACTGAAAATCCTCTTGTTTTGTTCCCAAAACACAAAGACACATTTGTACTGGTCTCGCCCCACTGGCTTTCATTTCTTTATAGCACTTTCCCATCAAACTGGATAATAGCAGAGGCAACGGGAGTATTTGCTACAGCCATTGTCGGCGCTTTGTGGTTTTGACCTTTGCCCTCCTTACAGTGGGTTGTTTGCCGTGTTGGTTATCTAGGAATTGAAGCTTATCCTACTGGGGCGGCTGTTTGTAAGTGTCTCTGGAAACGAGTGTCAGCTCAAATGTGATGATGTGTTGATGATGGAGCTCATCAAAAGCTCAAGTGTAACGCAGGCATCATCTCTCTGGTTGTTATGTAGAAATGTAGTCATGTAGAAAGCCAATGTCCTTCTGTCAGGTAAGAATGCAACCAAATGAAAAAGCCTTGCCTGAGGCGCTGAACGCACACTCAGAGTCAATAATCTTTTAAAGCCGATTTAGTGAAAGCATCGGCTCGCAGAACACTTGGCCTGAGAGCCTCTGGAACAACAAACTCCCATTTCAGTCAGGAGGATTTTGATTAAAAATAGGTTGAAAATGTAGTATGAGCAATGCACTCCTGACAGATCTCTCCCTCTCTCTCTCTCTCTCTCTCTCACGCACACACAGGCAACACACACACACACACACACCCACACACACACACACACCCACACACACACACACACACACACACACACACACACACACACACACACACACACACACACCGACCCATGAACGCATGCACGCACACGCACACACGCACACACACACACACACACACACACACACACACACACGCACACACGCGCGCACGCACACACACACACACACACACACACACACACACACACACACACACACACACACACACACACGCACACACACCCTGTGAACTGCACTTTGAGATAAGGAAGTGAATAGTTTTAGGCTCACCTAAAGAGCAAAGTAAGAGAGAGGGAGAGAGAGAGAGAGAGGGAGAGAGAGAGAGAGAGAGAGACAGAGAGAGAGAGAGAGAGAGAGAGAGAGAGAGAGAGAGAGAGAGAGAGAGAAGCGAGCGGCCGAGTGAAGTTTTGATCACATCCAAGTCAGATCAGATGATAGGTCATCATCAGAGGTCAGTGATTGGCTCCCCACAGCTTTATAGATAGACTATTCCACTATATTTACACCAAAGCCTCTGTCTCCAGTTCCACATCTTGTTATTTTTACATCCTGGACGGGAAATTCAACCACTACTGATATGCCTTTTCGGTAACACTTTACAATAACGTACGTACGCAAATACTGTAGTAGTTACTAGTAAACTAATCATTAACTAATAGTTAGTTCATGAGTAATTAATGAATAATTTGTCATTAGTCAATCACTAGTTAATCATAGTTAATGAGTAGGTAGTCATAAGTTAATGATTAGTATCTAAGTTCCTAAGTAGAGTAGTTAATCATTACTTAATGATTACTAAATGTCAGCTCCTGAATATAGTAGTTAATCATTAGTAACTACACCAAAATGACGAAAAAGTAGTTTAACTACTTGACTCACTACGCAAATATGAATGTAGTTGAACTACCAGCAAGCTACTACAAAATGTAATTAAACTACATAGTTCAACTACATGTAGTTCACTACTCCCCAACACTGTTGACTACTCAGTATGATGCATCACTTTACATTAGGGTACACAGAAAGAATAACTAATGGTCAGGTAATAAGTAAGTAATGATTCAGTAGCCTACTCATGCAGTAACAACTCTGGAGCAGCACTTAAGGGGGGAACGATAAAGGTAAGTGGTGTTAATTAATAATGAATGAGTCACTCTTTGGAGTGAACAGCTTTGATATACCTACAAAATAATCATTAACTAATGATTACTTTATATATTCACAAACTCACATTTAGGCTACTAATCATTAACCATCTATTCAGGAATTGACGACTAATCAGTAACTAATAATTAACTAATATATTCACAAACTGACATTTATTAATCACTAACGAACAATTACCTACTCTACTCATGGAACTGATGGACTAATCAGTAAGTAATGATTAACTACTCACGAGCTGACATTTAGTAATCATTAAGTAATGATTAACTACTCTACTCAGGAACTTAGATACTAATCATTAACTAATGACTACCTACTCATTAACTATGATTAACTAGTGATTGACTAATGACGAATTATTCATTAGCTACTCATTAACTAACTATTAGTTCATGATTAGTTTATTAGTAACTACTACATTATTTGTGTACGTTATTGTAAAGTGTTACCGTATTTTCTACTATCATTCATTGACTTTGGCATTGTTTTGTCTCTTTGCATAGGATGTGAGGTCCTGTAGCTACCATGTGCTGTTATGTTAGTAGTTGCCAGTAGGCCTATGCACCAATTGTGAATGTATAGTTGTACTTGCTGAATGAAATGCTTTTGAATCAGAGACAGACACATGGGACTAAGCAGAGGTTAGGCATCGACTGATATGAGTTTTTGAAGGCCGATATACCAATATTTCTACACTGAAGTCACCAATAGCCAATATTTTAAGGATTCATTATGTTGAAACTGTTCCATTTTCATGCAAGTCAAAGTGTGTTTGGTCACAGCAGCAGGGTGAAAAAGACTGAAACATCTCAGCTCCTCATTGGGCACTCATGGCTCTGTCCGCTGAGACCCAGAGTGATGACATCCTTTTAGGCTTAGCAGCAGTGATCCCCAACCTGTGGACCGCGGCCTTCTGGTGGTCCCCGGAGGTATTGCAAGTGGGCCGTCAACATTAAGCAAAATTTAAGAACCCCTTGCTGATGGACAGCTCCTTGAAAACTGTAGCACTGAAAATGCTGCAACATGTTTCAGATGCTGTGTTTGTGACTGTTGCTGAAAATCAAAAGTGCTCTGAGAGAACGCATTATCTGGCCTCTGTATTTTTTTTATGGGGTCGGAGGCGGGCCACGAAAAGTTTTGAGATTTTCAACTGGGCCCTGGGAGTTCAAACATTGTTCTTTTTTTTCAGAGATTTTTCTCCCATTTTCTCCTCAATTGTACCTGGCCAATTCCCCCTGCTGTCCTGGTCGTTGCGCCACCCCTTCTGCGGATCTAGAGAGAGCCGTAGACTAGCACATGCTTCCTCCGATACATGTGCAGTCGCCAGCCGATTCTTTTCCCCTGACAGCGAGGCGTTTCACCGGTAGGACGTAGCGCGTGAGAGGATCATGCTATTCCCCCCAGTTCCCCTCCCCCCGAACAGGCCCCCCCGACTGAGCAACCAGCAACCGATCCAGCGACCAGGACACATACCCTTAATCCAGCTTCCCACCCGCAGACACGGCCAATTGTGCCTGTATGGATGCCTGACCAAGCCGGAGGTGGCACGGGGGCTCGAACCTGCGACCCTCATGTTGGTAGGCAGGGAATATACCACTGCACTACCGGACGGCCTAAGGCTTAGCATTATACTAATGAATTAAATGTGCAAGAAAATGAAATCATTGCAGGTTTTACAATCTGTTTTGATGCAGCTGTGGCCAGGGAGCAGCATCCATCATTATGGCTTCAAATCTCACCCTACTGTAGCAGTGAGATCCAAAGCAGTGAAGCTGGATTATAGGGATGAGCGCACTACTAAAAAAGGGGCGAGGCATCTCCATGCGCTGGCATCTGAAACATCTGCTCCGGGAGATATACTGTATGGGCTAATTCAACAGTTGTGGGATATGAATATGTCACTTTCTATATTTAGACATCTTGTGACGAGAGGCGGGGCATGAGTGCACAGTTAGACTCTGAATGAGACCATTAAGGACGGCTGCTCATATGATTCAGGAGAGTAGCTGCTAATCTTTC
Organism: Poromitra crassiceps; assembly: GCF_964638095.1. Taxonomy (NCBI): domain Eukaryota; kingdom Metazoa; phylum Chordata; class Actinopteri; order Beryciformes; family Melamphaidae; genus Poromitra; species Poromitra crassiceps. Next base: position 11,400,048 of record NC_139634.1, read on the forward strand.
ACATGAGCGAATAAACAATTTCAATCTTTGTGTTCACAGCAATCATCATCATCAGTCACATTGTGATTCAAAATGCCTTTTTCAAAATCAGCATGCAGGCTAATAAGGCAACATTACATACTTACAAGTGGAAGATGATCAAACCTACAATCTATGAAGCTAAGAAGCAAATGTAAGAAATCTTAGCTAATCCAAATACAGACAGCTCCTTATTGAGTCAGTTGTTAATAGTTACTGTACAGCCAGGGGTGTCAAACTCATTTGAGTCCACGGGTCACATGATGCGACCCAATTTGGTGTCAAGTGGGCCAGACAATGAAAATCAATAATCAATAATAACCTATGAATGACAAAACCTCAACATTTTCCAGTTTATCTTAATGTAAAGAATTACAGGTACAACCCTACAACACGTAGGGTTATCTCTCAGATACCATCAAGCACATTATCAAATCTACTGTCTGTACTGTGCATTACAATCAGGGGTGTAGTTGAGGGTAAACGCAGGTAAACGCAATTTACTCACCCCTTTGAAATGAGGCAGATAGTTTACTCACCTATTTTCAGATCAACTGTATTAATCAATGAGGGCAAACAAGGTGGGTAAACTACTCACCTCGGATACTTTACCCACCTCTGTATTTATCACTACAGCCCTGATTACAATTGATGGCAACTGTGCAATTCTCTATAGTCAAGCAAAGGTAATGAAAATAGCGGACCATTTAGTGATTAATACAGATAACATGAATAATAGGCAACTTAATGTTTAACTTGCTCCTGAAACCTGCTACCTCTTAGCCTTCACAAGTGCATCACATTGGATTGAAGGACTTTGCAGTGCAATTTTCACACTTTGCAAAGTCATCCTTTGGGCCGCATTGGACCCTTTGGGGGGCCGGATCTGGCCCCCGGGCCGCATGTTAGACACCCCTGCTGTACACTGTATGACAAACTATTTGTCTAGTTTGCAGTAAATGTTTTGCAGAGCCCTTGCAGCATGGTGACTGTAACAGTTAAGAAATCTCCTTGGCAGAATTTTATAAGCGTGTGAGGGTTCACTTTTCTGAAATATCTACAATTGGCACAGCAGACAAAGCCTTCATCTCAAACAGGTCATGTGAGTTCAGTGAACCTCTTCAAATGTAATTTCTCTCTTTCATAAATTCACGTGTAACATGTTTGTTGTATGTATAGAGTTAGGGTTAGTATGTGTATAAATGCAGACCCAATAGAGAGCGAGAGAGAGAGAGAGAGAGAGAGAGAGAGAGAGAGAGAGAGAGAGAGAGAGAGAGAGAGAGAGAGATGCTAGTGCAGCTCTGTTTTCCAATGAGCAGCCACTCATCAGTCATCGCTGATGGAAGCAAGGGGCAACCTCCAGTTCTGACAAATGAAGCCGATGCGGAAGTAACTTAAACCTGCATTCTTTGTAAGTGGCAGCAGGGGGCGACTCCACTGGCTCCAAAAAGAAGTCTGATTGTATGGAAGTCAATAGGAAAATGAGCCTACTTCTCACTTGATTTATTACCTCAGTAAACACTTTCCTATTCATGGTCTGGATCACTAGTTTCAAGTCTTCTCCAGTACAGCATGATGTTCATTCATAGTCCCGTTTAGAGTAAAATAGACGATAAAGCAAACTATTTTGGGGCGTGACAGGTTGCCTGTCCAGTGATCGCACAGCTCACTGATCGTGGACCAATAGCAGGCGGCGCTGCGGCTCTGTGCAAACCCCTCTCGCAAAGTGTGACGTACAGTGGCTGTCCATATTTATATACAGTCTATGGATGGAACAAAATCCTATGCACATATGAATAGCCAGGCCAATCTGTGTTCAACTGACACCTTCCTCCTGATACAACCACATGCAGTCAAGACAGGCCCAAGGCGTAAACACCCTGAAGAGAGCGGGCACCAGACATTCCTGACCTACAGACTCTGTCCGGGGTCAGAACTGTCCCAGCAACATCTTTTTGAACTTGGCTGGGCCTCAGCCATGAGCTATAGTGAGTCCCTTAGTCACACACAAACTATTTACTTGAGAAGACTTCAGAAGCCACGGTCTATCCTTAGGAATCTGTCTCTCTTCATATAGACTTCTGAGACATACGTATGAATGCACTTCACCAGAGGGGTCAGAGCACAGCGGCGACCAGGAGGCACCGTGGGAGGCACTCCTTTGGCCCGTTGGGGCTCAGTGTCCAATCACTGCCCCACGATACTGTAATAATAAAGACACTCAGTATGGACTGTGTGGTCTCTTACCTTCAATTTATTGCAAACAAACCGATATAGCAGCCCATAGGTGTTTAGAACGGTAAATCTATCACATTTCATGGTCCTAGGTATAGATTGAATTACTTTCATGCTACCAATTGACAAGGTAGAGTAGCAAAACAGACGTGATGTATATGAAAAAGCAGATTAATTTGAACACAATAGGCTACGCAATCCTGTGACGGCAGTGGACTGGTTTTGTTTTCACCCACTAACCTCCGAGACGAGCGAAAGCAATAAAGTTCACCCTCCTGTGCTACAGTACTCTTTACGACAGACAGAGGTGCTATTTTGGCACAGCGCTGCATAAAGACAAGGCCATGCACATAAAGTGGGCATTTGAGATTGGCCTTGGGCAGACAGCACCTCTCTTTAGAACGCAAAAGACCATCAATCACAACTTGCCAGATGCTATTAGTGTCTTTGCGATAACTAGACTAGTCATTGAAGCGTAATGATGTTTTAATAATGCTATCTGGTGGAGATATAATAGAACCTGTGTCGTGAGAAGCCATTCTTGCACTCTTAAGACTAATTTCAAAGATGTATTAAGCCTCATCTGTGAGGGAGGGATAAAATAGAAAAAGTAATTACATTTATTCTGAGGGCAGTACGGCTTTGACCCGTACGGTACATCACTCTTGGATTTAAGCTGACTTTACTGCCATGCTCATTGTAAGTTGCCCAGATAAGAGTTAATTATAAGTCCACTAGGGGGACCTTTTTTAGATTGCTGCAGGCTTATCTGTGAAATTGCCCTAATCATATTCTGATTCATCACAAAATATCACAGTTTTCCCGTGAAATTAGGGAAGGTATTTAAGATCGTGGAACAATTACAGTCTTTGGTTAAATGATGTGTTGAAACTCATCTGGCCTTTGGTAATTCTGCAGTCATTTTTCAACCCTAATGGGAAGGTCATTATGCAAACCTGGTTCTGCCAACAGTTCACTATACAAAAGAAATGTTGAATTTTGTTTTAGGGTTATAAACTCTTGTACAAACTGAATCTGTATTTTTCTGCTGTCAACTGATGGGACTGTATGGGCAGTGCGTCACACGGCAACGCAATGTTTTTCAAATATGCTGCCTGGCTGGAACACATTTCCCCCAGCTTCTTCCTTCCTCCTACATGGACATCCATCCACTCGAGTGGAGCCTTAGAAGGGGGCGGGGCTTCACCTCTTCCGCGGCCTGTGTGTGTGTGTGTGGGGAAGGAAGAGGAAAGAATGTGGCACAGTGGCGGCTGAGGGCAGCGCTCCAAACTCAATCTTCCTTCATGCTGAACGTTACCTATTCCTGCAGGAATCCAAACAGGAACAGCCTGGCTCTGTGGCCCGGGCTCAGACAGTGGGCACACAACGCGGGCCAACAGGAAATGACTTGACTGGCCTCGGGGTGCGGTCAGTCGATCCGGTCGGTGCGCTGGGGTGGAGTGGGTGCTGCTCCGGCCTTGCCTGCTCTCTGGCCTCATTGGTGACACACAGGCCAAACAAAAAAAAAACATGAGCAGAAGGATTCCTTGTTTTTGCTGCGTGTTTCTGCTGTTGTTTTGGAGCTTATAAACACTAGCTCATGGAAACCTATGTTACTTAGAGCAGTTTTTTTTTAAAGTGGTAGGGCGGGCCTCCCCAGCTGGGCTCCAAACAGTTTCAGGGGAGGCTCATTGAATGAGTGAATATGGAAGTGAAAGATAATATTAGATTAGTTATTGCATAAGTTATCAAAAGGAGATCACATAGCAGCATAGCCTAACTGTGTGTGACTCCCAGAGTCAGGGGTTTCCAGGCTTTGTCCGAGTTGCCGAGGGGAGGCCCGCAGTGTCGGTCTTTGCAAACCCTCTGACTTAGACTGAGTAATGATCACCACCATGGCTGAACAGACAAAGGAAAGAGCGCCACCTACTGTACAGAAACTCAAACTTCAAACTAAAGAGAAGATCTGAGAGAAAATATGTCACTAACTGGACACACTCTTTGATTGCCAGGTGATCTAAGTGCAGTGCAGAAACACCACAGCGCTTAGCCACAAAGATGTTTTAGTAATGATACATTTGAAGAAATATTCATTTCACATCTTGTGGACTCATTTGGATCGATAAAATACGAGGCCCCTAATGTAGATGTCGTCGTGGTTGTTGATTGAATATGGTACTTAAAATATCCAATGACATAGTGGTTGTGGCGCTTAAATTATCCTCCAGCCACATGGGATTTATCAATACGTGCGTCTAAATGTTGCCGCATACCTCCAGACGTAAATAAGCCGAGCGTTGATATGTGATAGTGTTAGGTGATCCTCTCCAGTGACTCGTTACAGGACTGTCCCCGGTGGACCGTGCACACACTCACAGGAGCCGTCTCACACAAGTCGATGCATGCATGGGTTAAATAAGGAGATGAACTTGGCATCATCACCACTGGAGTCAACTCTGAATGCTCTGAAATGACACAGGAAATGAGACTGGGTGATTTAAAAAAAGCTACTCTGCTGCCCTCTAGTGGGTGAAAGGGTGAAATGTCACACCTCTCAGGGAAGGAAAGAAAAAGAAACAAGATGAGATAAGAAGATAAAACTTTAATGATCCCCATGGGCGGAATTGGGCTATTACAGCAAGTAGATACAACAAATGCTCAATAGAGTATCAATATAAAGAACACAGCAAAATTGGGTTTGTAGATATCAACAGTGTTGGGGGTAACTCATTACAAAAGTAACGTATTACATGTAATTACTTTTAGCAGTAACTCAATAATATAACTTATTACTTACAGGATTTCAGTAATATTATACCAGTTACTCTGTCAAGTAACACAAGTTATACAGTTGAATTTATTTTTCGGGATGGTTCCGGGGAGGCGATGTCATTCTGCTTTTGTTGTTTTGGTGAAAGTAATGCAAAAGTAATGTAATAAGTAACGAGTTACTCTACACAGACAGTAATATTGTAAAGTAACTTGTAATACTACTAGTAGTAACTAGTAATATGTACAGTGCCCAACACTGGATATCAAGTGTGACATTTCCACACTAGGACATACAAATGAATGATGGGAGCATGAATGGGTTACATTCATTAATGCATTACTGTAAGAGGTTCAAATCGCAGCAGAAGTAGATGTGAAATATCTGTATAAATAAGTGAAAATTGGTTAAAAAAAAAGCAATAATGTATACAGTAAATGAGAAGAATATGAGAATTTGAGGAAAAACAATAGCCTACAAGAAAATTCAGCATAATATTATATGCACAATGTGTTTGTATTCACATGAACAGGTTTACAGAGAGCCATCAATATGTACTGAAAGTCTCAGCGAGTTGTAAAATCTATACACCTTCCAAATGTATTGACTTTACAGAGTTTGTGTAACTGCACTCAGTGAGTGAAAGTCCAAGCAGTGAGTGAGTCAACGGGCACTGCACTAGTACATAGAATGACAGGATTAAGTCTCTTCTGTAGCAGTTAACAGACAAATGTGTATCTATTATGAGCACTGAGGTGTATCTGTACGTAGTGTAGTTGTATGTTGTCCGCCTGTACTCTACACCTCAGGACACTAAATGGTATTTTATCTTATATTCTGTCTCTGCTGTGAACTGTTGTTTCCCAGCATTGAAAGACAGATACGACTGGAAAAATAGCTGGTTGATGTTTTACAACAGCAGTCCCTATCTGAACCAAGTCACTTTAGTGATGGGGTTGCACTTGTGCACTTGTGGGATAGTTTCCATAGCAACCACCTAGATGTGGGAAGTCGCGCCTCAACACATGTGCGCGCACACACGGACACGTCCGCACACGCATGTACGCACACTTTTCCAGTTGGGGGGGGGGGGGGGGGTTCCATTTAGTGTTAATCTATAGACCCAAAGTAAATAACAAACCACACATGTTCTGTATAGTAGCCTATCTAAGGCGTTTGGCATAATCTCAAAAACACCAGATACTGTACAGTCTATTGCCTACAATCTCACTGGATTAAAATCTATCTCTGTAAATCCATCAACATGACATCATCCGGTGAAAGGAGTAACATGTCGGCAACCGTGAAATCGCACAAATCAAGAGAAAAGTTGTTGTTGTTGTTGTTGTTGTTGTTCACATTGTGCACGTTTAGATGTTGAAGAACGCACTTAATATAACAAACAAAAAATATAACAAAACTAAACTAAATATAATTTGTTAGCAAACTAAGCTTGTTCAGGGCAAACCAAGCTTCTTCACCAACTTTCAGGGTGATTTTTTTTTAAACGTTCAAATAAGCATCATTAACTTTTTCAACTATCTTCAGATTTCATTGTACAGTATGACACATCATTTGAAAGCCAATTGCAATCAATCTGCACTTTCATATATATGTAAGAGTGACTTGGCCAACTTGTTACCCTTTGAACCAAAACAGCCCATAGAGTGTAATAAGCACAGGTATCTACACTTTTAGCATGGTCGTCGTTGCAATGCCATCGCCAAGCTCCCATACAGCCAAACCATCACAACCAACACAGTGTGATGAAGAATGGATGCTTTGCATCAACAGAGTGCCTTTCCTCTCCTGTCTGCCTGCATGCAGCTTTCTGACATGTCTTCTTCTCCTTTGGGAGGCGGGTATAGAGATAAGTCGACCTCTT